>NC_135784.1:246974427-247274427 GCF_051106095.1 Pogona vitticeps | reverse complement strand
AGAGCCTCCCTCCCCTCCCAGCCAGGTGGCTGGTGTTGCAGAAGGGGTTGGGTAGCCCGAAGCAGCAGCAGCAGGGTCCCAGTCCTGAAAAGGCAAAGGGAGTGCAGGCCAGAAATTCTCCCAGACATGGTCACTCACCTGTGGATGGCAGCTATCACATTAACTCCCCTGACGGCAGGAACGCTGGTCTATCAGGGCCCATTGCAACTTCCTCTCAGTTTGTTCGTTTATCCTTTTTCCTGAGGACGACAATTTCTGAAAGATAAGGTAGGGGATGTTTGTGTAAAGAGGCCTCTCCCTCTCTCCCCTACTCACACTTTCATGGTGACCTACCTTATGCCAGAACTTTTGCATTCCTCCTTTAAATACTGTAGCTCTTTTATGACTTGACAGATACTCTACACTGAGGTAGCACTGTCAAAACCCTAAGCTGGCAGCCAAAGCCAGGTAGTATGGAGAACATCTCTTCTAATTATCTGTGACAGAGAGGGAGTTTGGCAATTCTCTGCACAGCCTTGGTGAGAAGAAGGGGAGGGGAAAAACATAAGGAAGTGTTTTTGTTTTCTGCCCGACATAGAAAAACTAAATGAAGTTTCTTTCCTCACACCCAGAAACAGCACACTTCACCACACAAGATCTTACTGGGATGGCAACTGTGGAGGCTGGACATGCTTGTCTTCCTAGAAGCCTTTGAGACCAAGCTGCCACTGCTTCTCCATGAAGTCTGTGGTGTTTGTATTAAGAGAAATATCTATGCCTCACAGTGTATTTCTTTTTCCGTCCCTCCCTCCTGCTTTCCTTTCCATTCCTAAAATGGGAAGTTACTAAGCATTTCCGGTTAATCAATCAGGATTCTAGAGAGCAGAGTAGATTTGCAATCACTTAGAGTAATTAGTTGTAACTCAGAGTACAGAACAGTGAGTAAATTGCTACCTGCTGGAAAATTTGACTAAAGTTCAGAAGCTAGAAAAAGCTCACCCACAAAGAACATTTTGTGTTGTACTGTGTGGATAAATTTCAGTAGCTATCCTGGAGGCTTTTTCATTCTCCTTTTCTAATCAGATAAAAATGAAGAAAGGCCTAAAAAAAATCTTTGCAGTGAGGTCAGTGGTTCAAATTGGAGCCAAGTGTCTGATTCACAGCACCATCCAGAGAGCAGATAAAGATGTGATTCACAGTCATTTCTTGCTCTTTTTTTAAAAAAAGTCAGTTCTCCCTCAGAAGTCACAATTAATGTACTATGAAAACACCAGTGCATCTGTCTCCCTCAGAAAATGACACATACAAAGCAAAATACCAAGAACAGTTTCCAGAACTCTCTTGCCCCCACAACCTAAGGACACATTTATAAACTTTGAAAGTAGGTTATTACAAACAATGGTACTTGTAATTAATTCCTTTTCTCAGTTACAAAGTAGAGATGAGCAACATTGCTTTTTTAGACTATATCTCCCACAACCTTGGAGTTTTGGGGAACTGCAGTCTGGAAAAATGTTTTTCCCAACTCAGTAAAAAGCCTAAAACTATATTACAATATACCTTGCTTCCCGGAAAATAAGACCTAACCTGAAAATAAGCCCCAGTTAAGTGAAACCCCGCCCTCCACCATTGTGCAGCAAACAAACAAAAGATTATGACATGACTGTATTTGAATAAATGTCAATTGTTCAACATGAAAAAAATAGAACGTCTCCTGAAAATAAGCGCTGATGCATTTTTTGAGCAAAAATTAATATAAGACCCTGTCTTATTTGGGGGGAAACACAGTAGTTATAATTTAATGATAATTTTGTAGCTCAGTCTTAAAGTTAGTTTTGCAGTTATACCATATGGGATTCACTAAGTAATGGTTTGACCCAATGCTGGTTCCTACTCAGCTGCAGATGTTCAGGCAACAGTGAGGTGGACAAAGAGAGGGTATCCAAACATTTTTTAATTTCAAGTAACTACTTTAGTTACCTTTGAAACCAGTACATGATGTGACCAAACAAATCCTATCAGTTCCCTTGGAGGTAAGAAGTACATTTCATTTATATTTTCAGTTATGGAATTGCCAATTGTGGTAAATAGATTGCTTTCATCTGAAGTTTCACAGAACTTTTCATCTGTATTTATATTGTTAAGCAAGGGTTTCCACCCCTGAAAATGTTGTTTACAGGATTGACTCTAATCTCTTTGCTATGCAAAACTGCTCTCCACTTCATTTTGCATCCAGGAATGATTCGCTACCACTACTGAAATGCATGTGCTATTTTATCTAACATTTTTCAGCAGTGACTCTGAGTGTGACTGGGGAGGGACATACTCATGTTCTTAGACTTACTGAACAAGGTTTATGAAAACGGACAGGATAGAAGGCCATGAGGCGTCAAGACCTAAACTGCAGTTCTTCAGCGTGGTCTTCTGTGAATACACACAATAAAGGGTTAAGTCAGTGCCTGTGCTGGTCTCCTCGGAATCTTCTCGAGCTCTGTAAAAGAAACATTGTTAGGACTGCCTATACTGCGCACGCTCCGCCCGCCCAATCCTCAGTTCCATTTCTCCGCCGTGTGAAGTGGTTCTTCTCGGCTTGAGCTCCCTTATATTCCCTTCCTATCACTATTTTCGGCCTGATTTTTTGGAATTTTTTGACCTTGGCGTGTTTACGGACATTTCTTTGGATATCTGATTCGGCTTAGTCGTTGCGGTTTCTCCACGCTCCGCTCCATGAGTCTTTTCCCCTTTTCCCGCCTTTTTTACCGGCTGCCTCTGGGTACGCTACGGGGTCTATGCCTGCTCCACCCTCAGGGCCCTTTAGCCGTTGTGTCGTTTGCTCTGCTAAGATCCCTTTCCAGGACGGGCAGGACACTTGCCTTTTTTGTTTAGGGGAATCGCATTCCCCTCAAAATAGCGAACATTGCCAGGTGTTCACCAAAGCCGCTTTAAAGGCATGACAGCAGCGATTAAAGTTACATCTTTGGAACTCTGCCTTGTCGGCCTCCACACTGTCCTCTATGGAGCTCCCTGCCTCTTCCTCTGCCTCCCATTCAGAGGGTTCTGTAGCCCAGTCATCGGCGGCTAAACCCACAGACTTACCGGCAGGGAAACCTCCCAAAAAGTCGGCTGCGCCGAAGAAGGCGTCTGCTCCTAAAGTGGCTGCTTTGTCCTCAAAACCTGGGAAAAAGGAGAAATCGAAGAGGTCAGGAAAGCCCAAGGACCCTACTCCGCAAATACTGCCTGTGGCCACCGACCTCCCTTCCCCCATCTTGGAAGACTCTTCAAGGGACAAGGACTCGATGTCGGAGATGGCTACTCCGCTCCCTCCTCATCAAGTAGAGCCAGTTTTACCCCTTGGCGTTTCTTCACCTACGCCAAGTCAGCTTGTTCAGGCAAGCTTGGGTTCTGCCCCTGTAAACCCCGTATCTATCGGGTGGGCTTCTCCAGCCCAATCTCTGTCTCCTGTGCCTTCCCGCTATGCCTTGCCACTGAGAAAGAAGTGGGGAAAGAAAAAACACTGTTCTCGAGATTGACACCGGTCGCCTCGCAGAGACAGTGATGGAAGGCACCGACGCTCTCGACGTCGGTACAGGTCGACTTCTGACGATTCCTCTTCTTCGGAGTCGAGGTACAGACAACGCAAGCACCGCCGCAGGCGACACTCCTCTACTTCATCAACTTCAACGTCGTCTGATCGACTTCGACATCATCGTAGGGTCAAGTATGTCTACCTCTTATCATCGTCCTCCGCATCAACCCCCCCAAAGAAGCGTCGACGTCGACATCGAAAGACTGTCGAGAGTAATCCTCAGCCAGCCCCATTGCAACCGCAACCAACTGAGGCAGCCGCTCCCGTCCCTTGCACTTCAGCGCGCTGCCTCCACCTCAGCGCGCGACGATGGCTGTCCTGGATGTCCAGCCTCCGCGTCGAAAGAGGGGACATGAATTGTCATTGGAGGAAGATGCCCCATTTTCTTCGCAACCTTCTGATTCTGACGCGGAGCCTCCTCCACAACCAGAACCCCAGGAGTTACCAGTAGGGGAGACTGTTGGGTCTGATACAGGCGATCCACACGACTCTTCGCCTTCCGAGGATTTTTCCTCTTATTCGCAGATGCTGTCTAGGCTGGCCAAGACTTTGAAACTCCATGTCAACAAACCAGCCCCTCCAGAGGAGGACCTTATATTTGGGGATATTAACAAGGAGCGATCCCCACCTCCTAGTCTCTCCTTCTTACCAGCTCTATTAAACATTATTAAGGAGTTCTGGGAACATCCTTCAGCCTCCGTACCTTTACCCAGGCGCACTGAAAACATGTACAAGATCAACGGGGATGACACCAAATTTTTGCTGAAACATCCTATCCCTAATTCTCTTATAGTGGAGATGAGCTGTACAAAACCATCAGGCAAAGCCCACGTCATTCCAACCAATAAAGAAGGAAAGAAATTGGAGACAATTGGCAGGAGGCTTTATTCTTTAATCACCTTTTTGTTACGTGTGACTAACTATCAAACAGCTTTAAGGGCCTATCAAAAACAGCTGTGGCTTAAGATCCTACCAGGCTTCAAGATGATCCCAGAGGACAGTCGTCAGGCTTTCCTTAACACCTATGAAGAAGCCCAGACTGCCTCGAAGCATCAAAGAATTGCCACCAGACATTCAGTTGAAGCCGCAGCTAGGATCCTAGTCACGGCTGTCACTCTGCGCAGGCACGCCTGGTTGCGTGCTGCAAATATTCTCGACGACATGAAAACCAAAGTGGAGGACTTGCCCTTTGACGTTTCCGGCCTTTTCAGTGAGAAGACTGATGGTCATCTCGAGGAGTTACACAAGGCCAAGAAAACTGCAAAGTCATATTCAACCACAGCCTTGATTTGGTAAATACCAGTGGAAAAAATCTCCCACACAGTATAGCCAGTCCTCCCAACAATATAGACAATTTAAGAATCAGTCTCAAGCAAGACCATTGCAGGCTTCTTCTACAACACCAACTTACCACTTTCAACCATCATCGCACCGGCGTCAGTCTTACAAACCACAGACAATATCTTTGACTCGGCAACAATTTCCTCAAATCCCAATCCAGACACAAGACTTCAACCGTTTTTTGAAAACTGGTCCGCCATCACAAGCGATTCCTGGGTTCTCAGCATTGTCTATTCAGGCTATCGTCTAGAGTTTACAGAATATCCTCCTCTAGGTCAGGCAGAGTATACTTCATTCGACCCTGTCCTAGAGGAGGAGGTTCGTTCTCTTTTACAGAAAGGAGCCATTCAAAGGGTACCAAAAAGAGACATTTCAAACGGGTTCTATTCAAGGTATTTTGCAGTCACCAAGAAAGACAGAGGAATGAGGCCCATTCTGGACCTATGAGAACTAAACACTTACCTTCATCCGCGTCGGTTCAGGATGGTGACCTTGGACTCCATCATTCACCTCCTGAAAAAGAAAGATTGGTTTGTAGTCATAGACCTGAAAGATGCTTATTTTCATATAACTATTCACCAGGATCATCACAAATTCCTCAGGTTCATCTTTCAGGACACTATCAGTTCCTTGCTCTACCATTCGGGCTAGCAACAGCACCTCGAATTTTCACGAAAGGCATGGCACCGGTGGCGGCCTACCTCAGACTGAAGGGTGTCCATGTATTCCCGTATATCAACGACTGGCTAGTGGCCTCACCATCCAAATGCAAAGCTCTGAAAGACACAAATTTCATCCTTCGTGTCCTCAACAATTTGGGCCTCACAGTGAATTGTGAATATACTTCAGAAGGATGGAAAGCTGAGTCAACCTCAAGCTGACTACCTGAGCTGGGGATCAAACTCAGGTTGTGAGCAGAGTCTTCACTGCAGTACTGCAGTTTAACCAGTGGGCCACAAAGCTACTGTACCAGAATCAGATACTGTACTTTAGGAGAGTCTACAGGCAGTATCAAACATAGTTGTGGTCGAAGAAGTAGGCACTTGGAGAATGCTGCAGGAATGCTGCCTGCATCCACTGCAGTAGTTTCTACTGAGAAGAGTGGCAGAGGGAGACAAAGACAGTTTACAACTGCTGTTGTGACCTCTACAAATAAAATCTGTCACCCAGCTGCCTTGTTCAGCACAGACACCATGTAAGAGCAGGAGGTGGCAGAGAAGCTTCTAGTTCAATGCAGGACAGATACGAGTGAACCTCAGACATGTTCCAGTATTGCCTTTTTGGAATCCAGCCAAGGCAAAGAGCCAAAAAAGATGGTGAAGAAGGCATGTTTCTCCCAAAGAGTTGATGTGCCAGAGAAGAACAAGGATGCCATCAGTACTCAGACTGACACTGTGTCACGTTCCTGGGGGTTACAACAGCAGAGTCCGATAAGCCAGTCTGTGTCAGAAGTTCAGAGAATGCAGAGCCGATATCCAAATACCAAAGCCAACTCACACAACGTAGTCCAGGGTCAGAGTCCAAAGCCAAATCGCACAACGTAGTCCAGGGTCAAAGTCCAAAGCCAAGGGTCCAGAGAACAAGGCTCAAGGTAGTCAGAAGCGTGGATGTGAGCCAGAGGTTTAACTTGTTGCTTCCACGGACTTCCAGCCATCTGGGAGCTGCTTATATAGTAAAAACAGTCATTAAACTGCTGGAAGCCTTTTCAGCCTGTCAGAACTCAGGGCTAGTTGATCGGATGTTTCTGCAGGCAGCCTTCAGGCGATCCTCTGACCTTTTCATCCTAAGTCTTCCCCGAAGCCTGGCCCTCACCCTGTCTACTGGGGGAGGAGAATCTGGGGTGATTCGGCTGTTTGTGTTTCTAATCGCTTAGCATTCTCCTCAGCTACAGTTAACTCCTTAGGTTCCGGATCTTCGTCTGAACTCATGACACACTGTCAGCTTGGGCAGCAGCAGTAGTCCTACTTTTGTGTTTGGGATAGAAAATTATGAAGGGTACCAGACATTGCCTTCCATGTCCATCCCATGCAGCTTCATAATATTTAAGGAAAGATTTAAAAAACCCCACCCCAACTTCCATTCCCAGCAAATCTGTCCTGTGCAAAGCAGCATGGTGGTTGATAGGAACTCCTCTTCAAGTACATACACATCTGATGAGAAGGTGGGGAGGCAGAGTCTGAAGCGGCTCAGGTGGGCACTATTTCATAAGCATGTGAAATTGAAATCAGCCCTGCCAGATTTCTATTGGGGTGTTAGGCGACATACAACAGCAGTTGGCCAGGGCACAAGTGGTGCATTTTACAAGAGACATGTGGAGCAGCCAAAACCTGCCTAGCTCTCCCTGACTGATGGGAGGTGGAAGGCATAGGGCAACATGCAGGGTCAGGTTATATGTGGGCCCTGTCGAATGTGGCTGTGATAAAGGGCAGCCACACAACTCACAATAATCAAGAGGCTGCAGCTGCTGCAGGGGAGTCTGGCTACAGAAAGGCAAGATCTCATTGTCATAGACAATTGGGCAAACATGGTGGTAGTACTGCAGGTTGGGAAGATGAAAAGGGTGGTGGTGTATGGCCCACACGCTCAGCCTTAATAATACAGAGTGCTTTGCACGGTATAGAAGACACATGCATACCTAATATAGCTGAGCAGGCCAGAGAGGTGGCAGGGCATTTTTAATACAGTGTCTGGTGCAAGGAGCTGTTGCAGCAGAGGCAACAAAATATTGTGATTGCCATTGCACCATCTAATCCAGGATGTGGCAACTCCATGGAACTTGTCTTACTGGGCTGAGAAAGAATCTGTTTGGGAAGGTCTGGCCAAGGCGGCCATGGGTCTGCTGTCTTGCCCACCAACTAGTGTGCCCAGTGAGAAAGTGTCTTCTCAGGCAGGGGACGTCGTCAGTCCATACCACTTATGCCTGGAACCTGGATATGTTGAAAAATTGTTTTTGTTAAGGTCGACCAAGCATTGCTGGGCTTCCCAGAAGTCCTCTTTGAGAGAGAGAGAGAATGGCACACTCTGCTCACAGTACTAGATATACCATGCTTCAGTCTGCTGCCACCTTTCTGCCTCTTTCATTATTCCAGCTGCTACTCACTGTGCTCACTTACTCAACTGTGTTGTGCCCCTTGCTATTAGCATAGTTTCCACCCACCACAGGCATTCTGCTGCTCTGATCTGCCTACCAGTGCTGCCCAGTGTATTTGTCCACTCTGCAGTGTAACCTGCCCTCTGCCTCCCCAATACTGCTTGTATTTACTGCTGGCATTCCCACAATTCAGGGTTTAATCAGTATGCCCAATACAGTAATTTCCTAATACCTAAGCACTGCTGGCTGCTGGTATGTACTTTTCTTTCTTTCTTTCTTTCTTTCTTTCTTTCTTTCTTTCTTTCTTTCTTAAGGAGGGCACAATCATTTTCTTCAGAAATTCTATATTTTTTAAATTCCAGATCTGGATTTTGGTGCTAGTGTATATCCCTTGTAAAACTCTTGAGTTGTGGTGAGGATATGTTGTAGTTAGTGTGTTTTCCCACAAGGTGGGGCACACAACCAGTGATTGACTGCCTGATACACAGTGCTATTTTCTGCATTCTTATTCTGATGGACAGGTAGGCCTTTGTAGTATGCTAAGCAATAACAATGCAATTACAAAATAATGTTCCCAGCTGAGAAACTGGCATTTGTTGTTGTACATTAATAACTGATAATACATTTGGCAGGGATGAGCATTTCCCTCTTGTCTGTTGACTTGAGGCTATATTACTGTTTGCTTTGCTGAATGATTTTGAAGTAACAGACATGAATATTCATAGGACGCACATGAATTAAATTATAAAGGCATCTGTTACACCACAAGGGACTTATTGCTATACTGGTCACTTGCTGCTTGACTGAAAAACAGAGAACATTGAAGAATTCTTCATCCAGATGAAATGTTAAACTTTATCACCTGTTTCTGCCAAAGCCTGTTGAAGCATTATTAAAAGCTTTTGATGCCAACAAGAAAGCACTTTCTAAAAATGCCCATCAGAGATCCCCAAAAGTACCACACCACTCTCAGAATCTTCAAAAACAGCAGCTGAGCATGAGAGACCCTGCATAATGTGATACTCATTGTAGCTTCTCAAGTCTGGCATTGAAAGAAAAAGCAAAACGATGGTTACCTCCAGTAGCAACAAGCACTGAATGTTGGAACTGTTTCTTACAGTACAAGAAAGAGCAGATCAGAAACTTATTGAATGAGACATAGTACGGAATCAAGACAAAGCATTTCAATCTTTCTAATTCTGCTTCTGAAAGCTCTAACAGCTTTCAGTATTGGAATGATGAGTCCTTAGGTTCTGACATGCAACACAAAGCTCAAGCTCATAAAAATTAAAGATGACAGAACAAAGAGTGGTAAGGAAACAGTAAAATGAAAGATGGTGGAAGCATAAATATGAAAGAGCAGGACAATCATTGCTTTGTGTTTGGAATTGTGGTTGCCACCCTTCAAGATCCTTCTGCATCTAGAGTCTAGGTTGGCTGTTGTGAAATAATGTTTATTTATTTATTTGGTTTATATACCACCCATCTAGAACATGTCTACTCTGGGTAGTTGTTGCAGGCCACTGCCAAGAAGTCCCGATTTCTAGTTTTCCCCACAGCTGCCCAGCCAGACTGGAGTGGATGATATAGGTAGAACTGGGTGGAAGAAGGTGCTCTACCAGGTATCAAGGGCCTAAACCATTGAGAGCTTTGTATGTAATGGTTAACACCTTGAAATCAATGCAGAAGCAGATAGGTAGCCAGCGAAAGGCAGCCAAGGTGGGGAAAATATGGTGAAATCTTTTCACTCCTGTTAATAGCCTGGCTGCCATGTTCTGGACCATCTGGAGCTTCCGCGTCAGTCTCAAAGGAAGCCCCACATAGAGAGCATTACAGTAGTTTATTCTTGAGACTACAAGTGCATGGACCAGTGTGGTGAGTGGCCCTTTGTCTAGATAGGGATGCAGCTGGGCGATCCACCAAAGATGTAAATGAACAGACCGGACCATGGATGCCATCTGGCCCTCCATGGTAAGCGCTGGGTCAAGACGGACTCCCAGACTGCGAACTGAATTCTTTGTGGTGAGAGATCCCCCCCAAAAAGAGAGGGAGTTCTCCAAACCACTGACATCAGGGCCACCCACCAGCAGGACCTCTGTCTTGTCCAAGTTCAACCTTAGTCCATTCGACTGCATCCATTGCAGAATGGCCTCCAGGCAGTGCCAAGGGACAGAATGGCATCCACTGCAGATGGAAAAAAGGAGATGTAAAGCTGGGTGTCATCAGCATATTGGTGATGTGAAGCTCCACATCCCAGGATGACCCCCCCAACAGCATTGGGGAGATGATTGAACCCTGCAGGACCCCACAACTGAGGGACCATGGGGATGATACATTCTCCCCAAGCTGAACTCTCTGGTGACGGCCCTCCAAGAAGGACCGGAGCCAAGTGAGAGCAAGGCCACTGTGGCATTTGCCCTTGTGGCCCCCGTTTGTCTTTCCCTCACAAAGGCTCATGTCACATTTTCTTTTCACTGCCACCAGTGGATTACCTCAATCCACAATATAAATGGCGTTTCCTCGAACACTTGATTTGTGAACAGAAACAGAACCTTATTGAGTGAAGCAGATTGAATAATAACAGAGGTTTTTCAGATACACATTATACATAAGCAAATCATTAACAGTCCTCTCAGTACATACTTCTTTTCTCTTGCTATATCATTACCACCTTCTCTACGTATTTCACTAACCAGATCTATCTCTCTCAGTATCTGTTCCCTCTCTCTCTGACTAAACCAGCCCTATCTCTATTTCTATCTGCCGCTCAACCCAATCTCTATCTTACTCCTTTTCCCGCCAAGCCTCATGTAGCTGCTGACTTCACCTCTCCAGTCCTCTCATAGGTTCATGCAAATCAGCTCATGAATATGAACAGCATGAGTGACGTGGGCAGTCGCCACAGCCACCAATCCCCAGGAGGATACCATGGGGTATCTGAGATATCAAAGGCAGCTGAGATATCAAGGAGGACAAGCAAGGACATTTTGTGCCTTTCAGCCTCCCTAAGTAGGTCATCCAGCAGGGCAACCAATGCCATTTCCATGCCATGGCATGGTCTGAAGCCCAACTGAAACAGATCCAGGGCATCGGTTTCATCCCAGAAAGCCTGAAGCTGGGTCGGCCAGCACCTTCTCAACTACCTTGCTAAGAAAAGAAACATTGGCGACGGGCGTATAACTGCCAATGTTGTCCACAAAGCTCTGTTTCTTTCTAATGGGCCTAATGAGCATTTCCTTCAAGACGAGACCCATTCATTATTTCAGTGGCCCATTCAGTTATCGCCGGCCTGGCAGCTTTGATTAGCCAGGCCGGGCAAGTGTCAAGGGAGCAGGTGGTGGCTCAGCAGAGATTAAGGACCTTGTCCACCTCTATGGACGTCACAAAGGGGGACCAAGGGCAAACGTACAGAAGGCACCCATGGAGAGGAACTGAAGGAGACCACGGGTTCAGAGCACTGCACCAACCTGTTGCAAATGCAGTTGTAGTTTAGTCCTACTCAGGTTTTCTGAAAGATCAGATCAACCCACATGAGGAAAAAGAACACGCTAAGCCTGCCCTAATATGTTGCAATTCCTGATCACCCTCCACATGATTTCCAGACTGTCCTTTGTAGATGAAATCATGACAAAAGGAGTTGAGGGGCTAGAGCTCTCTCCTTGTTGACATAGTCAACCCCACAAACATCAGAATATCTCAAGAGGACTTTTCTGGGGAGGCCTTCTGCTGAGCATAAGAAAGTAAGGGGTGGAGGGAATGGACCAGCACACATGTCCTTGTATCTCATCCACACCTGACGTTTTGTTACTTATAAACAGAGTTATCATTGATAACATGCAATGATATAAGAGGCATGTTTATTCTGTCTTTAGTGGTTGACATACTCATTCTTTTTATAGCCAAGGCCAGATTCTCAAAAACCTTCCTTTCAATGCTAGAACTTAAGCGAAAAGTGTTGTGTCAGGCTTTTGATTTTCATTATATTAGTTAGTTAGTTAGTTAGTTAGTTAGTTAGTTAGTTAGTTAGTTAGTTAGTTAGTTAGTTAGTTAGTTAGTTAGTTAGTTAGTTAGTTAGTTAGTTATACAGCTTTGTAACCAGGAAGCAAAGTATTAGGAAAGAGTACAGATAGATGGGGAAGGGAAGTACTCAGGAAAATAAGGATGTGCTACTGGGAGTGAAAGCCTTAATGAGGGACAACAGAGGAAAAGAAACTAGAATGAGCAATTTAAAGATGCTTTTAGGAAACAATATAGATGCATAGGTCTCAGGTGGTCTTAGTAAATCTGAAAAAGAAAAATGAATGATTTTTAAATGAATGATTTTAAAAAGAAAAATGAATGATTAATTTGGCTGCAGAGTTTAATTGGGAAGAACAGAAGAAGTATGTATAGAAACTGTATATGGCAAATTAAGAAAAGTACCCCTCCTGTGTGTGAGACAGTGGTGGATAACTTTCTTCAGATGCATGTAAAAGACAAATAGCTGTGGAGGACCATGAGAAAATGAATCCCATATCCACAGTGGGTAATACCTTTATTATGTTGCACACTCTTAATATCCAGCTATAGACTTTGAATTGTTGACCGCTATGCTGGTGCTCCTGTGACTGCAAGAGGAGAAGGGGAAGACGGAGGATGAGATGGTTTGACAGTGTCATCGAAGCTACCAACGTGAATTTGGCCCAGCTCTGGGAGGCAGTGGAAGACAGGAGGGCCTGGCATGCTCTGGTCCATGGGGTCACGAAGGGTCGGAAACAACTAAACGACTAAACAACAGCAACAATATGCTGGTGCACACATGTACATACATTAAAAACAAAGGGTAGCTTTTCACTGCATGCAGATTTATAGAGAAGATAGCCCAAATAATTGGCAAATGAATTAATTAAAAGTGACACAATTAAACAAGGTATATCTAACTGGATGGCCATCCTGTTCTTAAACCGCTTTGAACGTGAGGTGCAGGCATGCCTTCAGAGATCATTTCAAGCTTGTAAAGATGATGAAAGGTGAACAAAAGCGCCCCTGTTTCATTTACACTAAACTACAGTTAAAGAAAGTCCTTTTGCCCATTTTCAAAGGCAAGGGCTATTCAACTTCCCCTTGCAACACAATGTCTATTCAGAATACTTCAGGGAAAGTAAGAAGCAAGACCACACACTTGTTTATGAGATACTACTGTATGCATGAATAAATAAATAATAAGGAGATGAATAATTGAAATACATATTTTGAGATGTGGGGTGTAAGGGGGGAAATGTTGCAAACAAAGATTGGAATAAGACATTGGGGAAATCTTTCTCTCATCCTACAATCTAGTCTGGTTCTATTAAAAGTTTATTTGATTCAGAAGTGACTGCATGAATAAGCTTATGTTCCTGGAGTTAATTGTCGCTCTCTTTATCTCTTCACAGTTGTAGATCATCAGAGCAGTGCGCGAGTTTGGCAAGTGCAGTATATTCTCTGCTCAACAAGATTCTATCCCAAAACAGCTGCCATCCAATCCCTCTGCTCTCATCCCTTCTCGCCTTTATTTTGTTCTATAAATCTGTAAAATCTGTTAGGCTTCTTTTTTTATGCTTAGTGCTGCTGAACTAGATGCTCCTGGCAAATACACAATGTCTCCCTCCCCAAAGAGCTCTAGCTCTTCATCACTTCTTAGCCCACACCTTCTAAGCTAGTAGTTCCCAACTCTGAGTAGCCCAGATGTTCTTGGACTGCAACTCCCAGAAAACCCTGGCCAACATAGCTGGCTTCTGGGAATTGCAGTCTAAAATATCTGGGTAACCCAAGGTTGGGAACCCCTGTTCTAAGCTACTATTCCCTTCACAGGGCTATGAAACATACATCTGGCATCTTGTAGGGTACCATTGCCTGATATCTCCTAGATATTCTGAACTATAACACACACCATTCCTGACTATTAGCAATGCTGGCTTGGGTTAATGGGGCAAAAAGTCCAGAAGATCTGGGCAGCATCACCTTGGAGAAGGCTTCTGCGGAAAAAAGCAGAGATGGCCAGGAGCAGCTTCTTTAAGACAAAGACTGAAATATGCAACAAAATGTTTGAGAATGTGCAGTACAGTACACTGTTTTTTATTCTACTGTATGGCATGGAGTTATGTATGGTCATGCCCCGCTTAACGATTACCCCGCATTATGATGAATCTGCTTCTCGGCAATGTTTTTGTGATCGCAATTGCGATCGCAAAACGATGGTCTAAATGGGGTTTTTTTTGGCTTTGCGAAGATCAGTTACCTGCTTCGGGAACCGATTCTTCGCATTACAATGATCAAAACAGCTGATCGTCGGGTTTTCAAATAGTGTTAAATATAGACAGGGTCAAAAGGGGGATTAGGGATACCACAGATCCAAAAATATTATGAAGCTTTACAAATAAACCAAATTATTAAACGTATACAAATCAATGAGACTTGTAAGAATTCTGATTGGGTTGAAATGGAAAGTGAAATGAAAATGGACATAGTAAATAAGTATTTTTATACCACTAAAATAATTAAAAAAGGGGAACAAATACAGAACCCATTCATTTCTGAAACATTAAGGATATAGTGAAAACATGGTAAAAATTTGGCTCCCCCAGTACACTGGGGTCTCGACTTACGAATGGCTCGACATACGAACGTTTCGACTTACGAACTGCTCTCATAGGAATATATGGACTCGACTTACGAACTTAGATTCAAGTTACGAACTCTTTTTTTCCCTTTTTTAAAAAGCTAAGTCATCTTAGGTTAAAAGGAAAAAAGAAAAAATATCCCCCTCTAGTGGCAGAAGGCGGAATAGCAGCTTCCTATTAGTTTCCATGGACGAAAAGAGCAGATACGGATTAAATGGTTTTCAATGCATTCCTATGGGAAATGCAGATTCAACTTAAGAACTTTTCGACCTGAGAACTGCCTTCCAATACGGATTAAGTTCGTAAGTCGAGACCCCACTGTATCCCCTTTATGTCCCCTTTTGGACCACCCAGATTTTAAGTCAAAAGAGAAATATGCACAACTTAAGGAATGGAAACAAATTGGAATATATAGAATTACTGACTTATTCGATTCAGGGGAACCATTTATTATTAGGCAAATCAAAAACAAAGCAAATAAGAACCAATTGGCTACAAATAAAACATTTACAACAAAAAATGGATCTCTAAGAACATTAACTGAATTTGAACAATATTGTATTCAAAAAGATAAAAATAAAAAGAGAGGACTAACTTCACTAATATATAAAAGTGTCATTGAGTAAGAATATGGAAAAGGTGGAGGATCTAAAACAGTGTGGGGAACAAATTTAAATATTAATATACCTGAGGAAATTTGGACAGGAATTTGGAAAAAATACCCATATAAATCTATATCAGCAAATGTGAAAGAAATGGTTCTGAAGGTAGTGCATCGGTGGCATCTATACCCTACAAAGTTACATAGAAGCAATAAAGATATATCCGATAAATGTTGGAGGAACTGTGGACAAAAAGGAACTTTGGGACATATGTGGATTTCTTGCCCCAAAATAGAAGCATTCTGGCACGAGGTAATTAGATGGATAGACTAATCAAAAATAGATATCAATGAAACATTATTGTCATTTTCATTATTCACAGGGGGAAATGAGAAACTAGAAAATAAAGAATTAGTTGCAAATCTTATAGGCACCGCAAGATCTGAAATCACTAGAAATTGGGAAAAAGCCCAAGATCTCTCATTACAAGCATTTCCGAATAAGATATGGCATACAATGTTGGTGGAATAATAATAATAATAATAATAATAATAATAATAATAATAATAATAATAATAATAATAATAATGATGATGATGATGATGATGATGATGATGATGATGATGATGATGATAATGATAATAATAATAATAATAATAATAATAATAATAATAATAATAATAATAATAATAATAATAATAATAATAATAATAATAATAATAATAATAATAATAATAATAATAATAATAATAATAATAATAATAATAATAAACAGCCATAAACTGTATTTATACTACCTATGGTTGGTATAGAATCATGGGAACTAGTGATAAACAAAAGTGTTCCCACACTTAGATGGAAGTGAAATTAAATGGAAAATTCCACGCAGCACTTAATATAATACTATCTTATCCAACCATGCTGTTCCAAAGTGCCAAGATTCTTTTGTGAGTTTTTTTCTCCAACATCTCATGTGTTAAAAGTACACTATTTTCAAAACATGCCCACTTTATTACTTCATGTTTGGGATGACTAAGGAATAGCAATTCATTGCTCCTTTTATGAATTTTCCCAATTTCAATATCTGTTTTGTAGGAAGCAGAGATTTTAATTACTAGTTGCCTTGCATTTTCTTCTTTCAAATAGTGAAATAGTATTATTCAACAATTGAAATATGAGAATATAAAATGAAAGGAAATAAGTAAGGAACTCCTCTTGTATAGTATCAATGTGGAAGACCTTTGTCATAACCAGGATGTTTAGTAGTATGGTCTTCTATACCCAAGCTTCTCTGTGCCCATAGATGTCCACCTTTTCTCAAGCTTTCATTGACTATTCTTCTAGAAGCTAATTCTGTTTCATGCCTTCTGTTTCACAGATCTGCTTTTCTTCACATTCCCTCTGCATGGCAAACAATTGTCCAGGAAATGCATATGCTTATCCCAGCGGCATCAGACCGAGGTCGGTATGGAGACTGGCCTTATGTTAATCTAAGGCCTAACTTCAGATGCTTGGAGTTGGGAGTATAACAAGTTATTGCTTTGCTCTTTAGCTAAATGCTTTGAAGAGCTCTCCGATAGCATTCTGACCATTAGTAAGATGGTCATATCACATAGTACGAATTTGATAGCACAGTGCCAATTAGTGGGTTGCTTGTCATTTTGCTATGAAATTCATTACATAATGAGAACTGGCTGTAAGTGTTTCTGGTTGATGTATAAGTGTCAACAGCAGCCGGTTAGCTGAACTTGTATAAGGCCCTTGAAGTCTTTGTTAGCAGGGCCTTTAGGGAGTCAATCCTCCTTGTATTAGGATTTTTATTGCTGCCTTCCACCTTTCCCAGCATTATTGTCTTGTCGAAAGAATTCTGTTTTCTCATTATAAAGCAGGACACCCTCAATTTCAACGTTTTTGCCTCCAGGCTTGATTTGATCTGAAAAGCAAAGCAAAGTATTCTGCTTATATACCGCCCCATAATGCTTAAAACACTCTCTGGGCAGCTTACAATTTAATTATGAAGTCTACACATTCCTCCCTGCTCCGCTTTCTTCAAGTTGGTACTCAATTTATCAACCTTGGAAGGATGGAAGGCTGAGTGAACCTTGAGCCGGCTACCCGAGATCGAACCCCTGGGTCATGAGCAGAATTTTGGGCTACAGTAGTGCAATTGAACCACTGCACCATATGGCTCTATAGGACCCACTTGTTTGTCTTTCTGATAGTCCTGAGTATCTGCAAAGCTCTCCTTCAGCACCTTGTTTCAAGCAAATCCTTTTTTTCTTGTCAGTTTTCTTTACCATACAGTTTTTACACCCATACATGGTGATCAGAAACATAAGAGTATGGATGAGCTTGGGCTTGGTTTTTAGTGACACATCCTTATATTTGATCATATTTTCTAATTCCTTCATTTCTGCCCTTCTGACTCTCAATCTTATTCTGATTGGTTTTTGTGGGTTTTTCGGGCTTCTTGGCCGTGTTCTGAAAGTGGTTCTTCCCAACGTTTCGCCAGTCTCTGTGGCCGGCATCTTCAGAGGACAGCAAACTGTGCTCTGGGTAGGCTTGAGAGTGGGTGGAGTATTTATGGCTGTGAGAAGGCTAGTTTGTGAGATAGGCTATTGTCCAGATCAGGAGATGGTTGATTAGTGTGTTTTGTTGTGGCTGTATTGTTTTGATAAGGAGGGGAGATTATCTGTCCCTGTGGTTGATGGGTGTCATTAGCTGGTTTTTTGTGTGCAGTAATCCCTTGACCTTGTGGCTGGGTGGAGTTCCTTGACCTTTTGCACTCTGTGTTTTTGAGAGCTGGGAGCCAGGTTTTGTTGAGTTTCAGACATTCCTCCTTCCGGTTGAAGTTTTGTTGATGCTTGTGGATTTCAATGGCTTCCCTGTGCAGTCTGACGTAATGATTGCTGGTGTTGTCCAGTATTCCAGTATTTTGAAATAGAATTTCATGGAAAAAGAAACAGAGGGCCAACTCCCGTTCCTAGATGTCATGGTCCTACGCAAAACTGACCTCCGACTGGGACACAAGGTCTACAGAAAACCCACCCACACAGACAGGTACCTACACAAAAACTCCAACCACCACCCACGGCAAAAAAGAGGCACAATCAAAACACTGGTAGACCGTGCAAATCGGAACTGTGAACCTCAGTTTCTCAACACTGAACTCGACCACCTGAATTGGGCCCTACAGGCAAATGGCTACTCCAAAAAATAAAATCACAAGAGCCATCAAACCAAGCAAACAACACCGAACTGAAGAAGAAAAACAGCCACCCACAAACAAAGTATTCCTCCCATACATCAAAGGGGTCACAGACCGCATGGGGAAACTTCTGGAAAAACACAACTTACAAACAGTATTCAAGCCCACCACAAAAATACAACAAATGTTACGGTCAGCAAAGGACAGAAGGGACCCCCTCACCACTGCAGGAGTATATCGGATACCTTGCAGTTGTGGCCAGGTATACATTGGAACCACAAAACGAAGCATCCACACCAGAGTCAAAGAACATGAGAGACACTGCAGACTAAAACAACCAGAAAAATCTGCAGTAGCTGAACATGCCATAAAACAAACTGGACATGAAATTCTATTTCAAAATACTGGAATACTGGACAACACCAGCAATCATTACGTCAGACTGCACAGGGAAGCCATTGAAATCCACAAGCATCAACAAAACTTCAACCGGAAGGAGGAATGTCTGAAACTCAACAAAACCCGGCTCCCAGCTCTCAAAAACACAGAGTGCAAAAGGTCAAGGAACTCCACCCAGCCACTAGGTCAAGGGATTACTGCACACAAAAAACCAGCTAATGACACCCATCAACCACAGGGACAGATAATCTCCCCTCCTTATCAAAACAATACAGCCACAACAAAACACACTAATCAACCATCTCCTGATCAGGACAATAGCCTATCTCACAAACTAGCCTTCTCACAGCCATAAATACTTCACCCACTCTCAAGCCTACCCAGAGCACAGTTTGCTGTCCTCTGAAGATGCCGGCCACAGAGACTGGCGAAACGTTGGGAAGAACCACTTTCAGAACACGGCCAAGAAGCCCGAAAAACCCACAACAACCATTAGATCCCGGCCATGAAAGCCTTTGCGAATACTTATTCTGATTTCTCAGCTACATTTTCCAATATTGGGCAGAAATGCATTGGACATGTTTTTAAAACAAAGACCACCTACAGAATACATTTTCTTGTTTACATCCTCCTTTATCACCACCTGCATACAGATTGAACAGATAAGGGGATAAAATGAACCTTTTTCTGACACCTTTGCCTTTAGGAAACCATTCTGGGGATTATTTTAGCCACCAATCATTATCATTGTTTACAGAACAATGCTTCCTGGGAGCGGAACTGAATATCAACAGAGATCTTAAGTTTTTGCCAGATGTGAAATGCCCCACTATCAATAACTTGTGGCCCCGAAACATGGTCTCTTTGTTTCGGGGCCATGTATAACATTAAATCATAGCAGCTGGTTGCCTCCTCTTAGAGGAAAGTGGTTTTGAGATATTTCAGAAAGATGCCTGCTCTGAACTGAGCTTCCTGCACAGCCTTTCTGGAAAGGCATATGTCTTTTTTTGTAAGAGGCATGCTTGTGAAAAAGCTCTTTTTGCAGATCTTTTAAGGAATATCTCCTTTTCTTCCGCATGTCAATTATTTGGAGACAATTTTGTATAATTCCACTGCTTTACAAAATGGGAACTCTTAAGCACTAAGCTTTAGAACTCTGAAAATCAAAACACTTTGGCTGCAGTGAATAGTTAGATGCTTGAATGCAGTGGCTGGGGATTATATTTGAAATGATGGATCTTTCTGTCTGTGTGTATCTACCCTCTATCTGGTGCAAAATGTACATGGAAGATGGAAATTCACATGCCAATAGCCAGTAGTATGTGTTTTTGAAAACCACTCCTACTTTCTTCATTGTATTTTTCATAAAGTTTGAGAGCCTTCTCAAATATTAGCTGCCACAGGAGGTGAAAGTTGACAATCCTTGACAAATTTTCTGACTGTCGAAATATTCAGATACACACTTGTGAATGTTTACAGTCACTTATATGTGGCTGCTGTTATTTGTTAGAGTATGTTTAAACAGCAGGAAAATTCGTTCATCTGTCTGGTGACATTCACAACTAAAACTGCGGTGGGTATCCTTCCAATCCTCTCCACCATCACCAGGCTTTTGATATGTTTATTCCTGTCCTTTTAAAAATGTGAGTTATAGCATGTTGCAAAGAAATCAAACTTAAGGCCTCTTCCCACTGCTGGAATAAATCAGCAGAATAATTGGTGTTGGTTGTTTTTGTTTGTTTATTTGTTTGTTTGAATAGGTTAAAATCACATGGACTTTAAAATCACAAATCCAAAACTTTTGTGGTGGTGTGTGCAGCTGTTCCCGTACATGGATTGCTGGCTTGTTGTGGCAAAGGGGCTTGAGTAATTCAGAGAAGCTATGGGCTATGCCATGCAAGGACACCCAAGATGGACAGGTCATAGTGGTGAGTTTGGACTAAACGCGATCCACCTGGAGGAGGAACTGGCAAGCCACTAGAGCATCCTTGAAAAAAAACAACAACCTATGAACAGAAACAAAAGACTAAACGATATGATGCTGGAAGATGAGCCCCTCAGGTTGGAAGGCGTCCAACATGCTACTGAGAAAAAGAGGAGGACAAGTAGCTCCAGAGCTAATGAAGTGGTTGGGCCAAAGCGAAAGGACGCTCAGCTGTGGACACACCTAGAAGTGAAAGGAAAGTCTGATGCTGCAAAGAGAAATACTGCATAGGAACCTGGATTGTAAGCTCTATGAACCTTGGTAAACTGGATGTGGTCAAACAGGAGAGGGCAAGAATAAACACTGACATCCTGGGCATCGGTGAACTAAAATGGATGGGAATGGGCGAATTCAATTCAGACGATTATGATATCTACTATTGTGGGCAAGAATCCCTTAGAAGAAATGCAATAGCCCTCATAGTCAACAAAAGAGTAGTAAAAGCTGTACTGGGATACAATCTCAAAAATAATAGAATGATTTCAATACGAATCCAAGGCAGACCTTTCAACATCACAGTAATCCAAGTTTATGCACCAACCACCGATGCTGAAGAGGCTGAAATTGACCAGTTCTATGAAGACTAACAAGACCTTCTAGAACTGACACCAAAGAAAGATGTTCTTCTCATTCTAGGGGATTGGAATGCTAAAGTAGGGAGTCAAGAGATAAAAGGAACAACAGGTAAGTTTGGCCTTGGAGTTCAAAACGAAGCAGGGCAAAGGCTAATAGAGTTTTGTCAAGAGAACAAGCTGGTCATCACAAACACTCTTTTCCAACAACACAAGAGGTGACTCCACACATGGACATCACCAGATGGGCAATACCGAAATCAGATTGACTATGGTCACATCCACCCAGTGTCCTTTGTTTATTTTCCTCTAAACACAAAATGATGCGTTTCCTCTCTTCACGCCAATCAACTGGTGGATGTTATCCACACTATACCAAATAGATGTATCTTAGACACGCGCTGCCAATACAACAGATTTATTGATCTTATAGTTATGCAAATCACAGATGTAAATCACAGATGTTTAGGATCATTCATTAAATAGCATTTGATTCCATGTTGGTTTGTATGTGTATTTATTCACTTTACCAATATTCTACGACTTTCTATTTATTCTCTATACTTTTTAACTCTTTCCTATTCTCTCAAGCAATCCAACTTTCCAATCTCTGTCTTAACTTTCTCAATTCAATCTCCTAACTCTCTCTCTTCCATTCCCTATCTCAAAACCTCTTTTCTCCAACTCCCTCTAACTGTCTATCTGTCTAACTCTTTTGGTTCTGCCCCTCCTGTCCTATCATAGGCTCCTCCCTTGAGCTCCCCATGATGGACAGGCATGACATGGGGGCATTCCACCACAATTATATTCTCTGTAGCCAAAGATGGAGAAGCTCTATAAAGTCAGCAAAAACAAGACCTGGAGCTGACTGTGGCTCTGATCATCAGCTTCTTATAGCAAAATTCAAGCTTAAACTGAAGAAAGTAGGAAAAACCACTGGGCTAGGTAGGTATAATCTAAACCAAATCCCTTATGAATACACAGAGGAAGTGAAGAACAGATTTAAGGAACTCGATTTGGTGGACAGAGTGCTGGAAGAACTATGTATGGAGGCTCATAACATTGTACCGGGGGCAGTAACAAAAACCATCCCAAAAAAAAGGAAATGCAAGAAAACAAAGTGACTGTCCAATGAGGCCTTACAAATAGCAGAGAAGAGAAGGGAAACCAAATGCAAGGGAGATAGGGAAAGTTACAGAAAATTGAATGCTGACTTCCAAAGCAAGGAGAAACAAGAGGGCCCTCTTAAATGAACAGTGCAAAGATATAGAGGAAAGTAGAAAGGGAAAAACCAGAGATCTGTTTAAAAAATGGGAGATATTAAAGGAACATTTTGTGCAAAGATGGACATGATAAAGGACAAAAATGGTAGGGACCTCACATAAGCAGAAGATGTCAAGAAGAGGTTGCGAGAATACATAGAAGAACTATATCAGAAAGATCTGGACATCCCAGTCAACCCAGATAGTGTGGTTGCTGACGTTGAGCCAGACATCTTGGAGAGTGAAGTCAAGTGGGCCTTAGAAAGCATGGCGAACAACAAGGCCAGTGGAGGTGATGGCATTCCAGTGGAACTATTTAAAATCTTAAAATATGTTGCTGTTAAGGTGCTACACTCAATATGCCAGCAAGTTTGGAAAACTCAGCAGTGGACAGAGGATTGGAAAAGATCAGTTCACATCCCAATCCGATAGAAGGGCAGTGTCAAAGAATGCTCCAACTACTGTACAATTGCACTCATTCCACACACTAGCAAGAGTATGCTCTAAATCCTACAAGGCAGGCTTCAACAGTATGTGGCCCAAAAACTCCCAGAAGTACAAGCTGGATTGCAAAGGGGCAGAGGAACTAGAGACCAAATTGCTAACATGTGCTGGATTACGGAGAAAGCCACAGAGTTCCAGAAAAACATCTACTTCCGCTTCATTGATTATGCAAAAGCCTTTGACAACAAACTATGGCAAGTTCTTAAAGAAATGGGAGTGCCTGACCACCTTATCTTTCTCCTGAGAAATCTATATGTGGGATAGGAAGCAACAGTTAGAACTGGATATGGAATAACTGATTGGTTCAAACTTGGGAAAGGAGTATGACAAGACTGTGTATTGCCTCCCTGCTTCTTTAACTTATATGCAGAATACATCATGTGAAAGGCCGGACTAGAGGAATCCCAAACCGGAATTAAGATTGCCGGAAAAAATATCAACAACCTCTGATATGCAAATGATACCACTCTGATGGCAGAAAGCGAGGAGGCCTCTTAATGAGGGTGAAAGAGGAGAGTGTAAAAAAAAATGGTCTGAAGTGCAACATCAAAAAAACTAAGATCATGGCCACTGGTCCCATCACCTCCTGGGAAATAGAAGGGGAAGATATGGACGTAGAGAAAGATTTTACCATCTTGGGCACCATGATCACAGCAGATGGTGAGAGCAGCCCCGAAATTAAAAGATGCCTGCTTCTTGGGAGGAAAGCGATGACAAACTTAGACAGCATCTTAAAAAGCAGAGACATCACCTTGCTGACAAAGGTCTGCATAGTCAAAGCTATGGTTTTTCCAGTAGTGATGTATGGAAGTGAGAGCTGGACCATAAAGAAGGCTGACCACCAAATAATTGATGCTTTTAAATTGTGGTGCTGGAGGAGACTCTTGAGAGTCCCCTGGACTGCAAAGAGAACAAGCTTATCCATTTTGAAGGAAATCAACCCCGAGTGCTCACTGGAAGGACAGATCCTGAAACTGAGGCTCCAATACTTTGGCCATCTCATGAGAAGAGAAGACTCCCTGGAAAAGACCTTGATGTTGGGAAAGTGTGAAGGCAAGAGGAGAAGAGGATGACAGAGGATGAGATGGTTGGTCAGTGTCATCGAAGCGACCAACATGAATTTTGATCCAACTCTGGGAGGCAGTGGAAGATAGGAGGGCCTGGCATGCTCTGGTCCATGGGGTCACAAGGAGTTGGACACGACTAAACAACAACAAGAAGCGCAGCTTTTGCCACCACCTTGTGTTCCCTGCTGCCACTGTCTCCATTTTGTATCTAGTGGATATGACCGGAGGAGGTGGTGAAAACAGAAAGGGAGGGGGAGGAGGATGAAAAGGAAAAAGATAAGAGATGAGGGTGGGGGCATGGGGATAGTTGCTGGAGGAGTGGGTGGCAGGTGAGTGAGGGGGTGGGGAGACAAAGGGGGGCCTGGGTGGCTGCTGGCTTTTTTTTTGGAAACCCTGGTACTTTTGTGGTTTTTAAAAATTCCGGCTATTTGGTAGCATGTGTGGAATCAGTTTCAATGAATTGAGTCCATGTCCACCCCAAAATAAATGAATCTCTGGCAGGGGGGGCTGAAAAACTCCCCTAGCACAGTGCTCGGCCCATGGATGTTCTTTGTGTGTAAACTGGAGTTTAAATGGTTTTTGTTTTTGTTTTTCTACAACAGGATATTTTTGTTGGTGGCATCAAGCCCAAAGGGACACCATTTTGTAAGGAAGTCAGATAAACTCCAACTTCTAGGGCGATTGTTCGTGTGCAGTAACTATGAAGAAATGAATCAAATAGCTCTGCGAACATAAACCACTCTCTGGTATAAAGATAGCGAGTAAAAAAAATGTACTCTTACAAACTAAGTTTCACCCATACCATGAAAATGCTTCTGGTTCTCTCATCCTGTGGGGCATCTTAAAATGAATCGTAATCAAGCAAAGTATCAGTCAGAAATAGGGACAACAGATTAGAGGAATATTATTAGTGAAAGCTAACCCTCTGTGCTTCAAGGGGTCATACACTATTTTTCTTATACACTAATCTAACATACTTGGCTATACCCGATGCAGAGGATAAAGTAAAACAACTAAACAGTATAAACATTGTTTTTATAATGAAAACTCATTTTCTCTGCAAGGGTTCCTAATGAGAGGAAGATGTGTTGCTTCATAGCGAACATTTAATACTAATTCTCATGCTGCCCTTTGTGTATATAGAAATTCATACTGGTACACAATGAAATGTTCAAAAGATATCTTTGGACTGGCTCCACCAGTGATCTAATTGGAGGAACAGGGAAGATGCTTGACTCTCTGCCACAAACTGCTGTTTTTCAAAGGCTATGGAGATAATCTGGGTAAAATTTGGAAGGAAGTTGAGAAGAGGGCGATGTGAGTGTCGTTTGAATCCCTCGCCCCCTTCTTTCTGTGATGATAATGGATTTCAGCTTTTAACCACACTTCTTAATTCTAGTCAGCAGTGCAGGATTGTCACCGTCACCTTAGACTTGCAGAACTGGAATGGATCCTATGGATCATCAAGTCCAGCCCTTCTCAAGGCGACATAATGGGAATCAAACTCCCAGCCCCTGACGTAGCAGCCTAATGTTGTGCATGTACTTTGTAACCACCAATTTTAGTGGAAGAGGGCCCTTCAAGTGGAATGAAGACGTCATCCTTTATTCATTTTCCTTTTTTATAATCCAGACAAATTCTTCATGGTGTTTGAAGGGTGGCTGAATAATGTAAGTGCTGTTGTGGGTGGCGGGGTAGGAGAAGGGAAGAGTGGTGTCAGCGCTGTGCTGAGACCTTCCAGATGTGGTGGCACAAGGCCTCCAAACTTCAGTGAGCAGTTGCATAGTGGGATTTGTAGTCTAAGCCATCTGGAAAATGCAGATGGAGGAAGCCGACTTAACCTAATAAAAGAGTCAATCTGAAGGAGTACTGTGGGGAACAGAACAAACAAAAGTGTGTTAGCAGAAGGATGTCCAGGTTTTGGTGGTGGCCAGGAGTGCATTTGCACAATTAGAACTAGTACACCAGATACATCTGTTTGTGAAGAGATCGGATCTGGTGAATGTGACAGACGCCTTAGTTACTTCCTGGCTGGATTTTTGTAACACACTCCATGTGCCAATGGAAAATGTCAGGAAACCTCTGTGGGTCCAAAATGCAGGAGCCAGATTGCTGACGGGGGCTGGTCACAGTGATCTCATAACCCCCTGTTATAGCAGCTCCACTGGCGATTTGTTTCCGGGCACAATTCAGACTTATAAAGCCCTTTCAATGATGCAAACCACCATTGTATACTCATTGTTTTCAGCTAGAAAGTTTGCCATCTCTCAGAGTGGCATTTGTTCTTTTTTTAGTACTTTTATACTATGGTTTTTAAACTTTAATATTGCCTTCTAATGTTGTAACCCTCCGTTGTATACTCATTGTTTTCAGCTTTAAATATTGTCTTTCAATGATGTACGCTGCCTTGTGTTCTTTTTAAGGAGAAAGGTGGGGTAAAAATATTTTAAATGAATAAACCACAGTAACATATTCTGTTTTCTTCTAGTATTTCCTTTAAAACTAACTAATAATGTAATATTTAACTTAGTAAATTAAAAACTTTACCCACTGGTGTTGATCTGACTAAATTAGCTTTTAGGCCTTCTAAACAAAATCTTAAGGAATCAAGGCCCTGTGTACTAAGATTCCGAGCTCTGGCCGTTGAGCAATATTAGATGACTTTGGTGTCAGGCCCTAGGTTTTTTGAGACATTAAAAAAAAATCTAATAGATCAAGTCATTACAACGTTACAGGGCTTCTTCCTCCCTAGCCCTGTAGACTGTGACATGAAGAGACAAATTAAATGAAATACAATTTTGTTAGAAGTCTATATCATGCTCAGTGCCTTCCAGAATGCTCAAGCAAGCAGCTGCCACGGAACGGACGGTGTGTGCACCCCGACTGCACCTTGCTGTATCCATTGGCAATTTTTAAAATTCTGCCTTAGGTTTTAGTCTCTGTCTCATTCTTATCCATGCATTAAATTGTAATCTGCAGACTGAAACTAATCCATAAACACTTCTTTCAAAACCTGAAATTGACATAAGTAAATGGGGTGGAGTCGGCGAGGTGGGGGTAGGAAAGGAGAAATTATGTGTTCTACATAATACATATTCAGCAAAAAGTATTAAAAATAAATAAAACAAGGGAAGCAATTTTTTTTTGCTTCTGTGAAAGGAAACTGGGACTGTTTGAAGTCTGCACATTATATAGAGTTTATTCTGCCTCAAGGGCATAGTGAAAGAAATCCAGAATTGTTCCAGTTGCAATTCATACTTCAGGTGCAACACCAAAGGATCTAGAAAACCATCTTTGTATTCTAAGCATAAATGAGATCACAATACACCAACTGCAGAAGACTGTCTTAACTTGGAATAGCACATATTTTAAGGAAATACCTATGAATATCCTAAGGCCTTGGGAATCATCTGATATTCAAAGAACTAAATTCAGCCAACATTTGGTGGGCTGTGTATAATGCAGATAGTAACAATAACAACAATACTCTCCAACTCTGCAAGTCATGACTCAAGCAGAGCTATCAGTGTGGATACCTGAAGCAACACCTCTTAAAGGACACGATAACACTGTGGTGATGTGTGGGAGTTAGAACAATCCACAATGGGAGAAATGACTCATTCCTCCATTACAAAATGAGAGGGAGAAAATGAGGTCTCCATGTATAGCAAGACGTTGGTCTGCGTTGGAAGTAGAACCAAAAAGAAGGAAGGAAAATCCTACGAATATTCCCTGGAAATTTACGGGAAGCAGGAATCTGCTGAAGTGTTAAATCTGTGGACTCTCAACTTATACTCAGTCCGTACACTCAGCATGGGCATAAAGATACCTTAAATCACAGAAATACAAACGTACAAAGTGCCCTCCTTCTAAGGAAACTGAACCTTGGATATGTGGCATTGCTGTGATCGGGGTAACAGCAGAAATGCACACTCCAAAAGCAGGCCAAATGATTGAAAATTCCCTGTAAAATGGCGGAGGGAGGGAATAGAGGAGGCCACAGTGGTGCTGAGGTGTGGACAGGATACTGGAGAGGTTTTGCCTATCCCTCATAACCTCAAACTGGCCCTGCGCAAGACACTTATGCAACTGCTAGGTAAAGTGGCCGCACATGCTTTGACGATAAAGAAATTGCCTACAGTAATCAATATCCTATACTCAGTATGAGGATCAAATCTGACATTTGCACTTCCATGTAACACTGTGTGAAGGAAGTGTGTTAAAGTAGGGGTCCCAAACCGCCGGTCCGTGGGCTTCCCAGGACTGGGCCGTGGAGACGTATCTCTGCCCCCCCCGGACAAACAGTGGGCATGGTGCGCTCGCGGAGAGCATGTTGTGCTCATGTGCCCACCTGCAAGCATGACACGCCCACCCATGAGCAGGAGGGTGTCCCTGCCCCCGTGCATGAAGCCCACCTCCCCCAACCTGTCCAGGGTTCTAAAAAGTTTGGGGATCCCTGCATTAAAGCATGCGTTCATAGCCAGCCTGTAACCAGCGCCATGAGACACATGATATTTATGTAGGCATAAACAGCCTGCACATACCTGATCCTGTCTGATTTTGAAAGTTTGTTAGTACTTGAAGGGAAAACCACCATGAAATACCAGGAACCTCTGTGTAAGGCTAAGAATAACTCCTGCCTGCAAACCTTTTCCCCCCCAACATAACACTTACAAATATACAAAAACAACATCTTATATATATATATCTAAAAACAATACATATTGTAAAGCTTAGCCTACAAGCTATCTGGTATAGTGATACATTCCTTTTGGCAAGATCTTCTCCATATTATTCATTTTACTCCTTTACTTTCTATTTGTTACAAAGCTTTTATTTTCTACCATTCGTAGAATAGGTTCCATTTTATGTAATAAATTGATTTTTCTTGTCTTTTTAGTCTCTTTGTTAATCTGTTCATTTCTGCACATTCTAATATATTTTTTTGATAATCAAGTCGTCCTTTGGCAGATCTCCCTCTTTCCATACCTGTGCCCATGCTAATCTAGCTGCTGTCAGGACATGTGATATTATATAATAGCTTTGCTTGTTTATATTATTTGGTATTAATCCCAATAAGATAATTTCTGGTTTAAATTGTATTTCTTGCTTAGACATTTGCTTAATCCATGTATGACTTTTAATCCAATATTTTCTTGCAATATCACATATCCACCATGTATGGTAATACACACACACAAACACACACACACACACACACACACACACACACACACACACACACACACACACACACACACACACCACATATATGTCTGTGTATGTGTATATGTGTGTGTGTTTAAAAGTCCAGCTCAGAGTACCTCATAGCAATATATATATATACTGCTATATATATATATAGCTATGAGGTACTCTGAGCTGGACTTTATATACATAAAAGAAAGACCATGTACTGGAGTATTATATATATTTCCAGTCTCCAGATTGTTCGAGTTCTTCGGGGACCTCAATTTCGAAATAGTAGGACTCTTTCTTTGGGTCACCCCAGGTATCATTCTCTTTCAACTCTCTTTCCCCTTGCCTCAGGGGAAAAGTACTCACTCCGAACAGATGTGTCTACCTTACCCTCCTCCTCCTCTTCATTTCTTTCTTCTCCCCCCTTCTGCTGCCTCTAAGACCCCTTTCATAGGCCCTGTCTCCTACTGGTCTTTTCCCTTCTCTAATTGTTGCTCTAATTGTTGTTCCCTGGCTTTCTTAGGCTTTTTCTTTGATACACCCCTTCGGGCATTTCTGGATGTCCTACCTTCTTGCCCCCCCCCCCCCAAGGTCTTCCTGGGCTTCTAGTTCCCCCTGGGAAATCATAGCCCAACATGGTTTATGGAGAGCTCATCGTGGGAAACTTGATGAGCCCATCCTTACACTTGTGGAGTTGGTCCTGTCTTTCAGTGAACTAGATCACCAGTTCACAGCTATTTAAAAACTGTATACAGTGGTGCCCCATATAGTGAGGTTAATCCGTTCCGGATTAACCGTCGCTATGGGGAAACATCACTATACGGAACCAAAAATGCCATAGAAACGCACTAAACTTAGTTTAATGTGTTCCTATGGCTCCTAAACTCACAGTTGTGCGAAGTTTCCCCATAGCGCCACCATTTTCGCACCCTCGGTAAGCGAGGGCAGGGCGCAAAAACGCTGCGCGTGGCCATTTTGGGTGTCCGGCGGCCATTTTGGAACCACCGAACAGCTGATTTTAAAAAATCGCTATGCGAAGATCGGTAAGCGAAACGCATACCGATTGTCGCAAAGCGATTTCCCCCTATCTAAACATCACAATGCGATCACTTTTGCGATCGCAATTGCGATGTTGCTATGCGGATTCATCGTTAAACGGTGCGCTCGTTAAGCGAGGCACCACTGTATAGTGAAATCACAGCAATAAAAAAAATAAAATGTGCTTCAAACTAGAGTGTTTATTGTCCTATCCCTCTTCCTCTTCAGTCATAGAATGTTGCCTTCAGTGTAGATATTTCCTTCCACTTCATCGTCTTTTTTAGTGTATGTATGTATGTATGTATGTATGTATGTATGTATGTATGTATGTATGTATGTATGTATGTATGTATGTATGTATGTATGTATGTATGTATGTATGTATGTATGTATGTATAAAATCTGTTGGGATGGGAAAAAGATGAAAGAGCTAGACAATGTCTTTTGGATGTCAGAGCTGGGTAGGTGTCTGTGTTAGGTATCTGACTGCAGAGCCAGAGACTGGGAGTTCGATTCCCACTGTGCTTCTAGGGAGAAGAGCCATCTTGCATAGCACAGTCCCAAGATGTTCCCGAGAACCATTAGATCCCGGCCGTGAAAGCCTTCACGAATACAAGAAGGGAATTGTAAACTGCTTCTACTATCCACCTAGAATACCCTGAAAAGGGTCACCATCAGTCAGAATTGACCTGATGGCACACACATAGAAGCTACTGGGGTCTTCACATTCTTCCCACTCCCTGTCATATGACCTGTAAGCTTGGAACCCAACTCAACCACTGGCTTCTAATTTCTTAGGGACAATAGGCCTTGCTATTTCACACTAAGATAAAGGAAACCCTGTATGCCTTTACTAATACAGAATGAGTGTATTTTTATTTTTAGAGCATTATTTCTATGCTCATGGGCAAATCTATTTTCTTCAGTGGGCCTACCTCAGGGGATATCGCTGGAGGATTACGCTTACTGTCGACTTCTGCCATGGAGCCTTTTAAGGGCAGGGAAATCAGAAATACATTTGCCGATACTGAGATAGCACAGCATCCACCGTATTAGCTTAATTTTTCTACATAAAAGGGGAATTTTCCAGCAGTTATTTTCCACCCACACATAAGAGCCCTCTAAATAATGAGATACGTTTGATTCAAGTTTGCACCAGCCGTGCAGTAAATGCTGTTCAATTGCCTTCAATTACAAAGGTGCAGCAAAAAAAAAGAGGTGTGTGTCTGTCTGTCTGTCTGTCTGCCTGTGTCTGTGTGAGTTTGTTCCAGAAAGGGCAGAGAAGCATCTGTAGGTGATATACAGTATGTGATTAGGACTTTCAGTTATATCACATCCTCACCTGGATATTTAGGCTTTCTTTTCCAAGATAATCGCCACTCTGACTAGGCAATGAAGTTGTCTGAAAAGAGATGTCTGCCCAAGCCTCTACCATCCGAAAGTAAAACAACTGTGATAACTACCTCCTTCAGAGCTCTGGTGACACCCAAGCTTGCCTGACACCCTCCCAGGTGTTTTTAAAGGCTTTCCTTTCTATGGGTAACATCCATGTTTCCCCTAACATTCTGTCCTCATGTCCCTGTGAAGTATGCCTGGCACAGAGAGAGAAAGAGCAATAGGCTGGGACAGAGGCTATATGAGATGTCAGCTTCCGTTTGGAAATGGAGCTTCTTTAAGAGGCAAGGAACGTTTATCATAGCGTGGTCCTCAGGAGATAAACAGGCCTCCTTTGAAGGAATACAGATCAGGAGAGATAGGTCAGTACAGTATCCTGTATGGATCTCTATGTGCAGAAGGGAAGCTGTGGTAGTACTGCAGCTTTATACACGAATGTCAGAACCTTGAACCTGATCCGGGACACAACAGATAACCAGTGGAGGTCTGGACAGCCTCCACTGCAGAAATGGCAAAGGAGATATGACACTTTACTCTGAATCTCATGATGACCTGCCCCACAGCTTAACATAGATATTAAACAGCATGGGAGATAGTGATGACTCCAGGCTGCCCCACAATTGAGGGTGGAAGGGACTGTACCCACTGTATGGTTACATGACTGGCAAGTATTAGACACTTCTCCAAATAAGCCATAGCCATTTCTGTGACTTCTGTCCCACACATGATCATCTGAAGAGGATATGGCTCATGATGTTTTCTCACTTTCTGATAATGAAGGTGGTCTCATCTACAATTTGGTCCTGATTTCAGTCATCTCAATAACCTTAACGGCCAAGTAGGGATGTTTCTCCAGGTCTACGTTCACCATATTATATGCCACCAAGTCGTAATGAGTGTGGTGGTGCTGCGGGTTAAACCGCAGAAGCCTCTGTACTGCAAGATCGGAAGACCAACAGTCGTAAGATCAAATCCACGTGATGGAGTGAGTTCCCATCGCTTGTCCCAACTTCTGCCAACCTAGCAGTTCAAAAGCATGTACAAATGTGAGTAGATAAATAGGTATCACCACAGTGGGAAGGTAACGGCGTTCTGTGTCTGGTCATGCTGGCCATGTGACCACGGAAACTGTGGACAAATGCTGGCTCTGTGGCTTGGAAACAGGGATGAGCACCGTGCCCTAGAGTCAGACATGACTGAATCTTGAAAGCCCTATTACCTTTATCTAATAGGGCTTTCAAGATAAATGAGATATGTAAGGAGTATTCTTACTAGTTCAAAAGCCCAGTAGGTTTCCATGGCTGAGTAGGGATTTGAAGTAGGTCTCCAGACTCATTCTCTCCACTACACCACATTGGCTATCTCATGTCCTCCATAACAACCATTAATACCACCTTGCTTTTCCTAGTTGTTGAGCTAATTGAATTAAGCCTCTAAATTGGCTAATTGTCTTTTAACCCTTCTTAAGTGGAGTCTCAATTGTGGGGTTCCACAGGGCTCGATTATCTCCCCAATGCTGTTTAATATCTACATGAGGCTGCTGGGTGGGGTCATCAGGAGGTGTGGGGCTTCGTGCCATCAGTATGCTGATGACACCCAGCTCAAGATCTCCTTTTCTCCAACCACAGTGGATGTTGTTCCGTCCCTTCAGCGCTTCCTGGAGGCTGTATTGCAATGGATGCAGGAGAATGGACTGAGGCTGAACCCGAAAAAGATGGAGCTCCTGTGAGTGGATGGCCCCTTGATTGGTGGTTTGGGAAACTCCCACTCCTTTGGGGGAGTGACTCTCACCACAAAGAGTGAAGTTTGCAGCTTGGGGGTCTATCTGGACCCGGCGCTCACCATGAAAACCCAGGTGGCATCAGTGGTCTGCTCCACCTATTTTCATCTCTGGCGGGTTGCCCAGTTGCGTCCTTATCTTGATATCAGGGCACTCACCACTCTGGTCCATGCGCTTGTAGGCTCAAGATTAGACTACTGTAATGCACTCTACGTGGGGCTACCTTTGAGATTGATGCGGAAGCTTCAAATGGTACAGAATGAGGCAGCCAGACTTCTCAGTGGAATGAGAAAATATCAGCATATTTCCCACACTCTGGCTGCATTGCCTTGGCTGCTCGTTCATTTCCATATTGATTTCAAAGTGTTAATGATGACATATAAAGCCCTAAATGGTTTAGGGCCTCGATATCTAGTGAAACACCTTCTCCCACTTAGATCTACCCGAATCACTCGTTCTAGCCAGGAAGGGTGGCTGAGGGGCCTAACGCCGAGGGAGGCCCGGAGGGAAAGAACAAGAAGAAACTGGGCCTTCTCAGCAGTGGCCCCCTTGCCTTTGGAACAGTCTGCCCCCAGAAATCTGTCTGGCCCCTCGCTGGGTTTTTTTAAGAGCAAACTTAAGACCTGGCTCTTTAGGCAGGCTTGCTGTCATCAATCTAAGCAATGCCTACTTCCACACCACTATCAGACAGGATCACCGCAAATTCCTTCGATTCTCTCTCGATCAAACCACTTACGAATTCAATGCCCTCCATTCGGCCTTCCCACTGCAACACAAATATTTACGAAGTGCATGGCTCCCGTAGCAGTGTACCTTCACACCCTGGGAATCTTGGTGTTGACATACATCGACAATTGGCTGTTCCTAGCCCAATCACACTCCCAAGCTCTAAGCGACATCGCTTGTAGTCTTTCTTTGTTAGCAGATCTGGGTCTCAGAGTCAACACTGACAAGTCCATCCTAACCCCCTCACAAAGAGTCACTTATATAGGTGCCGTTCTAGACTCACAGAACGCACGAGTCTTTCTCTCTCATGATCGATGAAGATACACTCTCTTGTCATGCATTTTCAACCGTACGCGTTTGTAACTGCCTTTCAAGCACAACACCTTCTCAGCCTTATTGCATCCACTACATCAGTCATTCAGCACACCTGATTAAAAATGCGCTCATTACAAGCTTGGTACGTGTCCCTATTCAACCCTTTTTCCGACCCACCCACCAAGGTTCTACAGGCCACCCCCGAACTTGCAACTCAGTTGATTTGGTGGATCACCCCTGTCAACCTTTTCCTTGGCAGACCGTTTGCACCCCTTCAATTGATAACTGAAAGTACCATGGATGCCAGCCCTATCGGTTGGGGTGCACATTGCAGAGGCCTACACGTTCGTGCCACCTGGTCTCCATATGAGAAAATTCTCCATATCAACAACCTTGAATTACTTGCAGCCTTCAAGGCTTTAAGTGCTTTTGAGCCTCTCATTACCGGCATCGCGGTAGAGGTTACTACAGACAATACCACAGTGCTCTACTATATCAACAAACAGGGTGGAACACACTCTCTGCCTCTCCTATACCTTGTGGTCCAGTTTTGGGAATGGTGCCTGGATCACCATATTTTTCCCATAGCAATCCGCATTGCCACTCAGCACAACCAAGGACACTCTCAGGAGGCTTCATTCTCAGATGCACGAATGGTCTCTGGCCGACTTCATATTCCTCCAACTTTTCAACATTCTGAAATGCCACAACAAACAATACCGAATGTGCCTGGTTTTTCTCCAAGCGGGCATAGGTCGAGGGTCCCTTGGTGATGCTTTTATGGAAAGTTGGACCACTCAACTTCTTTACCGCTTCCCACCAATCCCCCCCTCCTCCGGACCATTGTCTGCGACAAGATCATTCAAATGCCATCCTTATAGCCCCTTGGTGGCCAAGACAACTCTGGTTCCCAATACTCCGATCAATGACCTCCAAATCCCTCCACTTTCCCCTACTTCCACACCTTCTCACTCAGCACCAGGGACAAACTTACCATCCTAACCTCCAGTCTCTCCATGTCACAACTTGGAGGATCCACCCTCTTTGAACATGATTCTAACTCATGCAAGAAAACCTGCCACAAATCAACGTTACGCTTATAAGTGATCCCCTTTTCAAAAGTTTGCTCAGCAGCGGAACCTCCCTACGGCCCCACCTACTCTCCCGGTATTATTGGCTTTCCTTTCTTATCTCTTCGATTGTCACCTCTCATTATCCATGCTTAAGGTCTACATTTCAGCAATTGTAGCATACCAGCCAAAAGACTCTGCTGCCACCTTATTCAGACATCCTACTCTAAAGCAGTTTCTACGAGGTGTTGCTAATTTGCAACCATCTAGACCTTCCCCACCACCACAGTGGTCCTTACACACTGTTCTCCATTGCCTCACCTTGCCACCCTTAGAACTTCTTGCAAGGTCATCTGAACATCTGCTCTCACTTAAAGTTTTATTTCTGGTGGCTATTACATCAGCCCATAGAGTGTCTGAACTTGCAGCTCTACGAGTGGACCCTCCGTTTCTTCAATTCACCCAGACAAGGTTACGCTCTATCCTGATATTTCCTTTCTTCCTAAGGTTGTTTCTGATTTTCATGTCCATCAACCTATCATATTACCTACCTTCTTCCCTTTACCAATGATGGACCTTGAGCCTCCACCTCCTGGATGTGTGGAGAGCTCTAGCATTTTAAGTGGAAAGAATGGCTTCCTTTTGTAAGTCTAAAAGACTATTTGTTTCTCCACATTTGCCACATAGTGTCTCCCCAAACTATTTCATGATGGGTTGTCCAAACCATACATCTTACTTATCAACTTGCAAGAAAGCCTTTGACTACTGACATTAAGGCCCATTCCACCAGAGCAGTGGCTACCTCCACGGCTTTTCTTAGAGGCATACCTATTCCTGATATATGCAAGGCTGCTACTTGGTCCACTCCATCAACCTTTGCATCTCATTATCGATTAGATGTTAGGGCCAAATCGGATGCCGCCTTTGGAATAGTGGTTTTATCTTCTGTTTTTCCATGATGTCCCTCCTCCTGAAAGGTAAGCTTGTTAATCACCCATTAGTGTGCATTCACAGAGACCATGGAGAAGAAAGAGAGGTTACTTACCTGTAACTCTGGTTCTTTGAGTGGTCATCTGTGAATTCACACTTCCCATCCATCCTCGCCTCTGTCCGTCATGTCTGTTATTCTTTACAGTGGTGGGCTGTTTGAGAACTGAGGTAATCACCAGGACGGGTGGACTACGTGTGCTAAGGGGGCGGTCCTGGTGCATATTTGAGCTCTAGAATATTCTGGAGACCTCTGCACAGGCACAGATTAGTGTGAATTCACAGATGACCACTTGAAGAACCAGAGTTACAGGTAAGTAACCTCTTTTTTTGTTTGTTTTGTTTTGAAGAACTGAATCACATAACACACGGCAGTGCCTCATTTGCCTTAATAGGCTGGCCTCCACTGGCTGACCTGAACAGTCCTTTAAGCCCCTTCCTTGTTCTTCCAATGCATTCAAGGCGTGCAAAGCTCACTTTCCTTTGAACTAAATGGGACTTGTGCCAAAGTATACTTTTGTCAGACCGGAGTGCATTGTGCTATTTTTAAGAATGTGGCCCTAAGCTTTTAGCAAGTTGCCATTCCAGATTCTTTCCCACCCAATGTTTCTCTAGACCATGCTTGCCCTTTTTTTAAAGTTGTATATTCCTTCTGCTACAAAATGTATTTTGTCATTTTTCATGAAATGCATCATAGCATTTGTTCCCAAGAAAAAGAGTCAGGGTGACCTAAGTTCAAGTCTCACTTGATGTCCTAGAAATATTTCTGTTATAAAATTGCTTCCCGCTTTCTATTGATGACAAATGGATTTTTCCCCTAGCATAGTGTTTAATGAGTAACTGCACATCTACCATACTGAACATGAAATAAGCTGTTTAAACCCTTTGCAAGAAAAGCTGTCTTAAATACAATGTAAATCTTTTAAAGAAGCTTCAGCTTTCTGTGCTCACAGACCTACCAAAAGTTTGGTTTGTTTTCGTGTTTAATGTCCTACATGTAAATTAAATGCATTTAAGAAAAGCTATTAACTTTGCTGTAAAGTCTTGGTAATCTCTTATCAAGATTTAAAATCTTTATTGCCGTGTGAAAGTACTCTTTCTCCAAGAGAATAGTAATACAAAGTTAGACAAAACATATATGAAAAAGGACTTAATTTTAACCCTTTCTCTCCCACAAACTTCACAAATGTTTTATAGTAGCAGAGTCTCAAAAGCTCTGCTGTAGGATATAATTAGGGTCTCGGTAAAATGCTGAACATTTTATGAGAGCACTTTTCAGCAATGTATAATGAAGGCAAAATGTTTACTCATATATATTTGATATCAGTGCACTCTCATACTATAAATAATATTCCACTAAAATGGAGTTCAGTTATGAAGTGTAAATAATTAAAAGATTAGGAAAATCATGGTTGCAATTGTATCCCAAAAAGACTGTCAACTCCAAGGGTAAATTAATAAACCCACTCACACGTTGAAACACATACTCGGCACTTGGCAATATAATGTGCTTATTGTTTTACGTTTGACCAACATTTGATGCCTGATTAACAAGTGGCAATAGATAAAACAGTGTTCTAGAAATGATGTATCTACATTTAATGGGCTTACCTGAAACTGGATGCTCATATATTCGGCTTGGACCAAAGTATGTATTAGAAGCCATGTAGACAGCCGTGAATATTTACAGGACAAATATGGAAAGAAATGACCTGCAGATATGGGCTGGGGGAACTGGAAACATTGAGATCCTGCTGCCTTTTCTCTGGCTTTCTTTTCAAAGCACCACCTGTTACAGGAGCTAATATTCTAAGTTCTGTACCTTTTGCTAAAAAGAACATTCCAAAGACAACAGAAGAGTTTTCACTGACAATGAATACCAAAATATGCAGCCATTGGGCACAGGCCAGTTCAAACTTACTAGAGATCGGCAGTAATTGTAGCTAGGGATGGCACTTTAATGTTGACATGAAAGAACAAAAACAAGAAAGAGGCCCTTATTTTCATGTTCATGTTCTTTTGTAGATTTCCAAACGACAGCCTGTTAACCATGAAGGACTCATTTTAATGAAAAAAAGAAGGCACACAAAAGTGCCATGTTTTTTCATGTTCCCCTCTTTCATGTAATCTTTCTTTCACCTGTCTCACGTAAAACTGCCTGATTAATTTTTCATCAAACAGAATTGTGACAAAGGCTGCCAGCTGCCAATCAGAACATCCTGGGGATGGGGTAGGAATGTCGAATCTTTAAAAGGGCCTGAAAACCAATGAGGACGGCTCTTTGCTTAGTGGGATTACTGTGTGGAGCTTCTGTTGGTGTCCTCCATCTTGGATTGTGCCTCGCCTCCTCCATATTGTGCTACAGTGACACTTCCACTTTGGATTGCTCCTTTCCCCCGCCCCTTCCCCCCCTTTTTAAAAAGTTCTTTTGGGGGGATTTCTCTTCACCTATTTCTTTGGGGATTTTTTTTTTCTGCTTCAGATTGTTCTGGCCCTTTCTTTTCTCTGCTGCCTGTGTGGCGTACTAGCTGCTGACTCAAGGAAGAGGAGAAACCATAAAGTGGTGTGGGGATAAATATCTTCCCATATTCCAGTAGTTTTGATTTAGATTGTGTGAGAGAGTGTTTTTCCCCTTTATCTGCTTGCTTGCTTTTCTTGGGATCGGAAGAGGGAGCTCTGTGTGTACCTTTTTGTTTTGCAAACTTTCTCTTGTGATTTCTTTTCCTGTTTGATCTGTTTTTAAAAAATTGGTATTTGGTTAATTTACTGTATGTTTCTTTTGTTAAATCTTTTATGATTTGTTTAGAATTTTTTTCTTTCCTTCTGTGAGGGTGTATAGGTCAGAGGGTCTATAGGTCTGTGATGGTGCCACTATGTCATTCATTTGTGTGGGTCCCTGAACAGGCCTTGTAATGATTTTTCTTTCTCTTGCTCTGCTGCCCATTTTTGGAATAGATTGATTCTCTTTTGCCTGTCTTGCCCCTGCTCCTTTGGAATAGTTTTTACAGGGTCTTGCGGGGCAGGACAGAGCTGGACTAGCGCCAGACGACATGAATGGGGAAACGCAAAATGAAATGGCCTGAAAGAGACAGTCCTTTTCTCTAGGAAACAAATGACTGGTGCACAAAAAACATGAATACAGTACAAAAGAGAGTGCTCTCCCCAGAACCTGAAATGAAATAAAAATGAAAGTTTTTACCATGCACATTCCTAGCTGCAGCCTCACCGATCTCTGCTTCTGGTTTTGGAGCCATCCTGTGCATCACCAGGGTGCTGAAGAAATCAGCTAGACAAGCAAAAGGAAGAAATTAGGCATGGACAGGGAGCTTTTGGCATTCTGTAACATGCCAAGCTCTTGTCAAATGAATCAGCCTTTTAGAGAGCCAGCGTTCACAGCCTACTTCAGTCTACTGAGTTTGACTCACTAGGTCATGGAAACCTTTCGGTAGAATCAGCCTGTTCTGTTTGGCAAATATTGACTTCTCACCAAGTCTTTCTTTCTTTCTTTCTTTCTTTCTTTCTTTCTTTCTTTCTTTCTTTCTTTCTTTCTTTCTTTCTTTCTTTCTTTCTTTCTTTCTTTTCTTTTCTTTTCTTTTCTTCAACCAATTCAATTGAGAGTGATCTAAAAGCTTCTCCATGAAAAGAATGGTGAAATAGCAGATTAAACCAATGAAATTTTAAAAATTGAGAGCAAATGAGAGAGAGAGAGAGAGACTGGTCTTTAAGCAGATGGGAAAGAGAAATCAGAAGAATATTGCTCTTTAATATCTCTTAGCTTTATTAAATCAAGAATAGTGTATCTCCTGGTGTAATTTGAGCCCCACTACCTGTAGCTGTAAGTGAGTATTGCCATAATTACAGAGCTTGGGAGGAACTGGTTACAAATAGTAAGTTACATATGACTAGTTTCTTTATTCAATAAATAGGGTACAACCAGAGTTTAGAAATAATTTGTTGAATTTAATTCATTAAAATGCATTTTTTGCATAACAGCAGTCATGTAATACTTCAATTTAATTTAACTCTTTAAGTGTAATATTAATAACTTTTTTGCTCATTAATTATAATTTATAATCATTGTGCTTTGTGGTGTATAATCAGGAGTTTCATGGCTCACTGGTTAAACTGCAGGACTACGGCCAAAACTCTGCTCACAAACCAGGTTCAATCCCAGGTAGCCAGCCAATTGAGGGGCACTGAACATATAGATGTGAAGTGCCTTTACTTCTTTGTTTTCAAAGCAATCCTCATTTTTCAAAACAATTAGCGAGCTCCAGCAGAGCAAGGTCAAGAAAGTATAAACAATCCTGGCAGCTGAATAACTGCTTTACTTTTGAATGAATGTTGTGGTTAGAATTTGCAAACATAGATATGAAATTATTGTAAACAAAATTATATTATGCGGGGTTGAAATTGCATTTGTATTCCAATAGTGCCATCTTTTGGAGAAAAGTGAATATAGGAATTATAGGTTTTCATTGCTTGGAAAACCTTAGTCAGGAATTCATCTTTCAGCTTCCCTGTACTGTATTAGCAAAAACTAGTCAAACATAATGATAGGAATTACATTTTAAACCCAGTAAAATAATGAGATTCTACATTGTTCTTGGTCACCCAGAAATTCTTGAGTAAGAAAATCCTGGATTAGTAAGAAAAGATAAGAAAAGGAAAGAAATCGGTAAGAGTATAAATACTGTATGTGCAAGTAGGTCACACACAGAACAAGACAGGGCATTCATTCATAATATGATGGTTCCACGTTATGCTGCACATGCCGGATTACAACAACAAGCAGAGCAGCTAGGCATAGAGGCAGAAGAAAATCAACATGGAATTTTTTTCCATAGATTTCAATTTGGTATGGCTGGTTGAGCAAATATTTTTCTATGTGTCTAATAATATGCTTAGAGGCTAAGGAAAATAGGGATTTTCTTTAATATATTGTTATTCTTAAGAACTTTCATGCCTTGAAGAAATGTTTTTCATTTTAGATATACTTATTTTAAGAACTTTCATATTTTTCTACATTGATTGATTGATTGATTGATTGATTGATTGATTGATTGATTGATTGATTGATTGATTGATTGATTGATTGATTGATTGATTGATTGATTGATTGATTGATTGATACCCCGCCTGTCTGGCCTAATAGACCACTCTAGGCGGCTATATATTTGCAAGAAGGCTTTAAAGGCTTTAATATTTTTACTTTTAAATATTGCATCCTCTGCATTGATAGACTACAAGCTTTCACATGTATATAATTTAACAAAACATTTTAATTCTTTTTTCCCTCTCAAAAGATATGTTGCTCCTATATTTTTGACTTAAGGGTTTACCTACAACTTAAGTTCCGTTTTCATGTATTTGTGCCTACAGTTTTTCTTACAACTGTAAGACAGTCTTCAGTACATTTCGACTTGCTACGTTTTGAAGCTGTTTTATGTATATGGAACATAGAAGCAATGTAGATAATTAATGCTTGCAGGAATAGAGAAAGTGAAGTTGCTTGGAATTGTTGCAACAGTGAAGAGACGTATACTATATTTTGACAGATGAATGTAGATATGATTATCTATGATTGTTTGGTTTCATTCTGGAATTAATCCTTCTTTGGGATAAATGCAGCAGTGATGAACACAGGCTTCTGATTTTTCCCTGGAGGTCTATGGACTTTCTGTAGGACTCTTATGGAGAGTCAAGCACTTAATTCCTGTGTCTAGCAAACCCATCTCATGTTCATTTTTCCTCTTTTCCTACCACCTTCCATTTTTCCTGGCATTGTTTTATTTTCCAATGAGTCTTTCCTCTCGTGAGATATACAAGTATGATAGCCTCAGAGTCTGAGAGAGTGTAATGACCTGAATTTCATGGCTGAGCATGGATTTAAACCCAGATCTTTGCCTAGGCCAACATCCCAACCACTACAAAAAACTGGCTTCATTAAACATAGTGCATGCACCCCGCAGCACAGAAATGAGATCAGAGGGACATAACTTCATTCCAGATCTCATTTCTACTATAGATGAATATCAATGTAGTCTACCTCCTAGGAATCAGAACTTTTCAGCAAAATATTATTTCCATCAGATTTAATGCATGAAGCCTGTGTCACAGGAATCAGTGATGACAGGGAAAGAAATCTCTTCCAAACTCATTTTCATAGAGATGAAAGTGTATGCAGGTTATTCAACAGGAATCAGGAAAATACCCACATTAAAAATATTATTTCCACAACAGATGGTACTGGATGCAGCCTACCCTATAGGAAATCCAGAACTTACTGAGCTTTATGGGGCATTTTAGTTCCCAGGGAATATTTTGTTGCAGAAGTTACATAAAACAGGTTTACCAAAAAAAAGAAAAGAAAAAAAAAAGGATTTAATGACATGTACAGTTGAAGAGTTGCAATGTACTGTACACTTTTTTTAATAGACAAAATTCATCCCAACAAATCTATTACCTATTCCCATTGGAATGTATTGGGACCACACCAAAAAAGTCTTTTGCCACTTTGTAATTGAAATATGATGCAGGGAGGCTGGTGTGAGTACTTGGATAAGTCACATGCCCCCCATTGCCAAAAGAGAAAGAAAATGGAAGACATCTATAACATGAAACCCGATAACTTCCAAGTGGGGCCTCACAAGGGAGGGCATTTGTGTGTCTAATAATATGCTCAGAAGCATTTGTACCTTGTGAATATAAAGCAGAGCCGGAACGTGCACAGTAACTAGGAATTTCTCTCCTTATACATTGATTTCGGTTTTAGAGACAGATTGAGCTAGACCTGGGGCTTACCTCCTGATGATTAATCACAAAACAAAGTAAACTGCAGGGGGTACGAAAGTCTAAAAATTAGGACTTCAGAAATTTCCTTTTCCAATGAAGCATTATTTGTAATACACACATACATTGTGCTGCTTTTCACTGTTTTGTGTAAGTAGAATACACACAAAAGGAGGCTATTTGGGGAATGCTTTCTTGGCATGCCTTACTTTTGAGTAGTAGTAGTAATAATAATAATAATAATAATAATAATAATAATAATAATAATAATAATAATAATAATAATAATAATAATAATAATAATAATTTATTGTCATTGTAAGTATATACACAGTGTACCCATACAGTGAAATTCACAAGGGATTTGCTTTTGAGTAAAATGCATAGAAGTACAAAAAATGGGGATCTGGACATGCTGTCATGCAATTCTCTTATTTATCGTTTAACAGATCACAAAAAAATCTATCCTGCATATGTTTTTATTTTTTAATACTGTCTTAGACTGCTCAGGTATGTGTTCTGCTGTAATCCAGCATTCCAGTTCTGTAGAAAGTAATTAAAGGTAACCATTTTACTAATTTATGAGCAAGAATTTTTTTAAAAAGTTATTTACAAGTACTTAGACAGAGAAGAGATCAGCACATGCCAGTTATAATAGAAGATTGGCAGGTATAATTTATAGTTACAGACGAATAGCTTGGACTGGGGAAACAAGGCCGTTCTGCCACAGGATTACACCAAGAGCATCCCATGATCTCCGGAGCCAGCAGAATTCTAGGATGCAACAACTCCTTCTTGTGTGAGAGTAGCTAGATCATTGTACATTTACATCTGAAATATTTTAATTAGTATGTCTTTTAGAATAGCTCCTTCTGCATGCTGAATGACTTAGCATCAGAAAGCAAGAGAGGACATTAGAGATGGAGATATGGAGTTAATAATTTTGTGGTTTAGGAATGGGACGCAGCAGGGGTAATTTTATTCAGGCAGTTTTTGTTCCTCAAATGCTCTTTCATCAAAAGAGCTTTATTACACTATGCCATGTTTTGTGGTGGTGTTTCTAATATCACACTGACTTATCTGAAACTGCTTTGAAAATGTGCACTGCCTCCTTCTGAGTCCAATTCAGCCCTTATTAAAATTCATCCACAGTCAGTCAAAAGCTTGGAACACTTGGCTGATACTAACAGAAAAAGGGGCTCTTTATTATATATATATATATAGGTGCTTCAGAATATGGACTTCCTTTGAAATAATAATGTTACCAGGAAAATATACATATATTTATTTTCCTGGTAGCATTCTTATTATTTCAAAGGAAGCCCATATTTTGAAGCATCTTGATTGATAACAGTTTAGCCTCCCTGCTGTGAAAGCTGGTCTTTCATTACAGCCCTCAGAGATGCAAAGTAGTCAACAGACTCTCAAATCAGCACCATTTCAATACATAATTGCATAACTCCAATCTAAAGAAGGACAGTTTTTGACACTTATTAATTTCAAGCCTCTTGTGACATCAAGTGTTGCAGATGAAGTAGCATGTTTATGTTGGCTACCAAAGCTGCATGTGGACATATGCATGAGTCAGATTTAGGCTTGGTTGGAGGGACAGGCTTACCGTCATAGGTTTTTCAGCTGGCTCAGTGTTTTAAAGTTCCAGCTCCTGCATACAGTACAACAACTTGTCTCTTACAAAAGAAAGGCAAGGTATAATGTCTCCATCAAAGTGTTCTTCTTTATGGTAAAGATCACATCGCATTGGTGACAGTTCTAAAGAACCACAACCCTTCTCTGGTGGCGACTGTTGCAGGGAGAGTGCACAACCACTTTAAGGAAGCTGTTCCTGGCAGGATTTGCCGATGATTCCCCATGACATGCCCCATGTCCATGCTGGCAGAATTCTGGACATGCTTCGGGTTTGTACATTCATGGTGGTAGCAGTTGATAGAAAGCAATGTAAGCTGATGCTTCCCAACAGGTGTGGTTCTGAGGACTGGCTCCCAAGCAAAAGTAGACTTCAATTTCTTCGTTTTGTGGAACTATAATGGAGTCTTTATTTCGGAGATTGTAGCTGTCAACACAAGATGAAAAGCAGAGCAGAACATTTTCTAAAATGAAAAGTACTTTTGACTCCCTGTAGTTTTTCTGTTCCGTTTTAGGTGGATATGCAGACACTTATTAAAGTGTCATATGAAAAAAAGACCTGGCAAATAGTCACTTGTCCTTGGCCACCATGCACGTTTAGAGATGAGCAAGGATAAGTCAAGGGCCACATACTTCCAAAGGTATCTTGGTGACTCTTGTTCTTTCACCATCACTTTCACTGTTAATCAGTCAATGGAATTTTAAGTCCATTCATGGATGGATACTTACTTTACTTATCTCTCAATATTCATGTAAAAATCCATTGAAAAGTAGACAAGAGAGCTTCTTTCCTCAATCCACTATCACACTGATGTTCATTAACTTGTTGTCTTATTAAATTTTGGGGGCTTTAACAGGCTATTTGAATACTTGGGGGGGGGTCTTTCTTTCAAGAATTGTGGCTCCTTCAGCTCTGAGAACCAGGACTCATGGGCCCCAGGAAACCAAATATGCTATTTATTCCCATTATGGAGAACCTTATTTAAAAGAGGAGGTTGTCTTTTGAATTCTCCTTCTATTTTGCTATAGTAATTGTAAGTGGGCTTATTTGTCTTATAATGAAAATAAATGCCAGGAAGTAAAGTATAGACTAGTTCAATTAGAAAATGAATATTTCAGACAATAGAAAATAATATTTCCAATAAGATTATCTGATTATTTGCTCAGGTTAGATGAACTGAAATTATGCTAGCTTAATTAATTTAATTAATTAATTAATTAGATTTAATCACAAACCGATACACAGGAGCTTTGAACTGAGAATGCCATGTACAGATAGTTTGCTCAAATATTATTTATATGGCAGACTGCTAGCATACTGGGATATTTTCTTTTCTTTTTGGAAGAAAATAGCCATCGTGTAAATGACAGATGAGTGGGACTATCAGAAAACAAAACTGACATATTGGCCACTAGTGGTTTATGGCAGGGTGGACAACGTGAATCTTCCAGTCGTCATATTCTGTGTTCCCCAGCCTTAACTCCTGCTGTCTCAAAACTGCTGGCAGGAATGATTGGTACAACCATCCACTCTGCTACAAGACAATCCCATAGCAACTTTCCTCCTGATCTTCTTTTCCTTTCACTTCAGGAATAGAAATGGTCTCCCTGCCTTTCAGGGCTCAGGGGTGGGTGCTTCCACACTCTCCTAGCAGCAGTAGCTGTAACAGCAACAGAAAATTTGGAAGCTGCTTCTGGAGTCAAATGCCAGGTGGTGGATGTCAGGGTCGCATAAAACTGAACAGTAGTGATGCTCCTGGGGGATTTCATGAGGGGGCCATTAAGCAAGGAAGTTGCCAATCCTGGTTGAAAGAATAACTAAGCACGTATCCGCTCGGTCATAAGGTTCATTACTGAAGAGCGTCTGTGGTTTTCAAAACTACAGTGTAAAAAAAATCTTTTGTGGAATCTGAGGCTTATGAAGTAGTTATTGCATTATAATCTTACCCTTTGTTTTTTTCTTGTTAGCTTGTTTCTTTCTTTCTTTTATGAGCCTCCAGTGCAGGATGTGTATATATTTCACACCTGGGTAAAACTGATCAATTCCTGTCTTCATAGTCTTCACGTAAACTGAAATTGCCCAGCCATATCTAAATTGTAGGATGTGGTCACTTACCACTATTATTTTTATTCTAGCAAATAACCCAGGTGACTTGGTTGTACTCTAGGAATGATGCAAGTGCTTGTGTTACTTACTGGAAGAAAAAAGACATGTCATCTGCCCACAGGTCCACTGACATGATACACAAAAGCAGACTCATTTCTCTCTCCGGTGCTCTTTTGTTGTGGATTCACAGCCTCCAGCATTGTGGTTTGGAGGCCATGAAGTTCTCTACCAAGCCACATTCTGGAAATATATACCTCTCCTACCCACTGACACTGAAGACATTTTCCCCTTCTGTCCTTAATGCCGTGTAGGCCACGGAGAGCATGGCTACTGCTACTCCCTTCCTACAAAGGAGCATCTTCTGAACAGTGAAGAAGTTAAAAGCAGTTCAAGATCAGGAGAAAGACTCCTCTTGTGGCCTTCTATTTATGCAGTAGAATTGAGTCTAGCTGACTGCTCTTTTTCCATAATTGTTTCCAAATCAGACGCGATCTAGGCTCAGAACATATATATGGCACTTTTTTACTATACAATATCCCCAACCAACAGAGCTAGTCGCCATGATAGACAGGAGGTTGTAGGAGTTACACTCCAAAAAGTAATTTTGCCCACCTTAAGGCGATATGGGCAGTTCTAGGGGAGAGAACTGTTTGAGAACCCATCAATCGCAGGTCCTTGATATGCTTGGAAAGGGCAAAGTTTAGACTTTTCATACTACTTATCCTTGTTTAGACCAGAAACAGAACTTATAGAACTGAACACATGTTAGTATTGGAGAGATGTAATTCACTTGGATGAAGGGAGTGCAGGGAATACTTCTATTAGCAGATGACATAAAATTAGGTGGAATAGCTAAAACCTTGGAAGACAGGAACAAAATTCAAAAAGATATTGATACGCTTGAGCACTAGGGTGAAAACAACAGAATGAAATTTAACAAGAATAAATGCAATCTTCTATACCTGTGAGGAGAAAACCAAATGCACAATTACAAGATGGGGGATACTTGGTTCAATAATACTACAAGTGAGAAGGATCTTGGAATTGTTGTAGAACAAAAGCTGAATATGAGCCAACAGTGTGATGTTGCTGTAAAAAAGGCAAATGCTATTTTAGGATACATTAACAGAAGTGTAGTCTCCAAATCCTGTGAGGTACTAGTTCCCACTTATTCAGCACTGGTTAGGGTTCATCGAGACTACTGTGTCCAGTTCTGAACACCACAATTAAGAAGGATGCGAACAAACTGGAGCAAGTTCAGAGAATGGCAACAAGGATGAGCAGGAGACTGTGAAGAAAGACTGAAGGAACTGGACATGTTTAGCCTTGAGAAAAGAAGAATGAGGGGGAGATATGGTATTAGTTTTCAAATACTTGAAAGGCTGTCATACAGAGGAGGGGCAGGATCTGTTGTCAACCATCCTAAGGTCCAGGACACATAACAACTAGCTCAAGCTACAGGAGGTCAGATTTAGACTGAATATCAGGAAAACCTTCCTGTTAGAGCAGTACAACAATGTAACCAGTTATCTTTGGAGGTGATGAGTGCTCCAACTCTGGAGGCATTTAAGAGAAAATTGGACAGCCATCTGTCTGATCTACTTTGACTTGGATTCCTAAATTTATCAGGAGGTTGGACTTGATTTTTATTTGTTTGTTTGTTTGTTTGTTTGTTTGTTTGTTTGTTTGTTTATACTCCGCCTATCTGGTCATAGCGACCACTCTAGGCAGCTTACAACATACAATACAACACAAATATAAGAAAAAATTATAACACAATTAAACAATTCTGCAAGATGGAAAACATATGGAATGAATCAAATAGAGTGAGGAGGGGAAAGAATCAGGAATTAACTGGGGGTGGGGAAGGCCTGTCTAAACATCCATGTTTTTAATTGATTTTTAAAAGTACCCAGCGAGGGAGCCGTGCGAATCTCTGGAGGCTGATTGTTCCAGAGGCGAGGAGCCACCACCGAGAAGGCCCCGTTTCTTGTTTTTTTCCTTCCAGGACTTCCTCGGCATCAGGCTCCTCAGCCTCACCTCCTGACTTGCACGTGTGACACGGATAGAACTAGGTGGGAGTAAGCGTTCTGCCAAGTATTGAGGCCCTAAACTGTTTAGGGCTTTATACGTATGCATCAAAACTTTTAAGTTGACACAGAACCGAATGGGCAGCCAATGCAGCGCAGCCAGAATAGGAGAAATATGGTGGTATTTTCTCACTCCGCTAAGGAGTCTGGCCGCCGCATTCTGCACCACTTGGAGTTTCCACGTCAACTTTAAAGGTAGCCCCACATAGAGCCCATTACAGTGGTCTAATCTTGAGATTACGAGTGCATGAACCAAGGTAGGCCCCTTCCCATTTTTTCCTATGATTCTAATTCAGGCAGACCTTTGTGCCTTAGTCATCAGACTCCAAAGGAATCCCATGCTTAAATCCTGAAGAACAAAACCAAAACAAATCAAGCTACTCTGCAAACTCTCAGAAGAGAGAGAAGCTCTTGCTGTGACATTCCCACTGAAACAGGCCATTAAGGTTCTCCCTTCCTAATGATGGGTTATCATGTCTGTTTCTGTCCTTAGTGCTTCTCCTGAAGGCACAACACTACAGATTTCTACACTGGAGTAGAATCACAATCAGGATTTGCTAATCCTTCTCTGAAAAACAAGTCAGGAGTTAGTTAATACCTGGTTTATCAGAGAGTCACTCAATTGATTCTGTTCTGCTGTTAAGCAGAAGCTGACAGCCCGTGGCACATACTGGGCTAGCAGAGACGGCACAGGAGCTGGAAGACAGGATGTTGCCTCTACAGCCACCCTGTTTTCCGTGGGTCTAGTTTTCCCATGGCCAGCACGTAAATACAATTCAGCTGTCAGTCCTGGTGAATACAAGGGTGGAGGCGGGGACACAATTTTGTCCTTTACTTCTGGCCACAAAATGTCTTGGGGCAGTGCTGGCACTACTGCAAGCTTTCTTATATAGTTCATGAAAGGATTCTGCTTGCAGCTCAGTTAGGAGGATGACTAATTCTTTCTGTATTTGAGTGACTCATTATTTGTTCTGAGAAACAGCCTTTCTTAAGTCACAGTGCCCACTCAATTATTTCTCTCCCCCCCCCCCCAGTCAAATGTACTGCTTATCAACTCAGGCAGAGTCATGGCACACTTACATCTGTTTTGGGAAATTCTCCTGCCGTTGTCTTCCTCCATGTTTTGTTAATCAACTCTTAGTTCTTATGCAACTAAAGGTAAGGAAAGCTAGCTGATACTTGCATTTCCATGGAGAAGTTCATGTTGTGTCTTGAATTGAACAGACCTTTGATTTCTGAGCATTTCTGTTAACCTTTTCTTGAACTAGGCCGGGAAGGCTCCTGAATTTAGACACTGAGCAGACAATACCTCTGGGCTAATTTCCTCTTTATGATTTTAACACAGACGCTAAATGTTACATCTTATGCATCTTATGTGTTTTTGTGTATACAAATCTGATGTTCTGAAGTGAATGCTTCTGGTTTATACAATTAAGAATTGTATGCACACTGTGCCTTAGCTTTATTTTGAGTAGGTGCTGCAACCAGGAAATAGTAAACATTATCTCTTTTTCCCCTAAAAGTCCAGTTTGGTAGTTGTGCCACTGTGCTGCTGCCAAATTAACAAAGAAGCTCCAGGCATCTTAAAGACTAACTGGAATAGACCTTCATGAACTGCAACCCTCTTCATGTGTGCACATAACATTCTACGTACCAGTAGAGAGTTCTCTGTATTTGCCTTTTGCCTCGCATGTTTCTCAGCAAAGCCCTTGGCATTTCTCTCTCTTTTCCACCATCTCTGAGCAGTGCAGAAAGCAACAAAATAATTTGCACTTTACCGTGGCACCCCACCAAGAGACAGCTTGGTAGTAAACCAGAATCTGCAGGCCAAATGAGCACCTAGATTTCTAGCTTCTTATCTTCTGAAGATAGGATGCCATGCTTATCTTGAACGAACCAGCAGTAAAAATGTCTTCTGATCCCACTGCTGCTGCTTCTGCTTCTTGGAGATGGGATCATGTGGAAACACCTTACTTTGGATTTGGCAAGGTGACATCGATAACTCTATTTCCGTGGTTGAAATCCTAGTGGCAATGTCTTCATAACTTACTGAGGCTAATTGTGCCAAACTGACAAAAGTGCTGAAACACATCTCTGTTGTGCAGTGGGATATGTGAGCAGGCACATGAGTATGACATACTCCCCCTCCTCCATTTATGCTTTTTGACCATAATTTCCAGAATACTCCAGTCAGTATGGGCTAGTGTCCATGGTGGTACTGGGATTCTGGGAACTTGACACCCAAAAAATAACTTTTCCAGGCTCTGGGTCTGGTGAGAGACAAGTCAGAGTGACTGGAAAACAATTGGAGAGAGCAGAGATGTTGTCCTGACTTCCAGCACATGGGCTTCAACCAAGCAAGGGAGGCAGAAGCCATAGTACCTTACTGAACTCTAACAGAGTAATTTCCAGCCATTTATGCGACGTGACAGCTCAGGGGTTAGTATGTCTGTGTTAGGTTCTAACTCCTGGTACAGCGTTAACAAAAACGGTGTATGTTGCTCTCCATGTTTCATAATTCAAGTCCTGGTTTTCTCTATAATTTAACATTCTGAAGACAACGACTCCACATTTTAGATGAGAGCCATGCTTCTTGGGCCGTTCTTTGTATCCATTAAATTTCTTCAGACAGTGATCAAGGATAGTGTTGCTTGGGCCATTTTGAGTAATTCTGTATGAATATCTTCCCATAAGTTTTAGACTGTTATGGTTTTCTGTACTCAGAGTGTGTACCATGTCTTTGCCCTTGTAAGTCTTACAGCATCTTTCTACAATGGATCCCTCATCACTGTCTCTCCATTTCTCATGGGAAGCCAAAGCTGTATAACAGTAGTTTATGAAAGGGGACCTAGTGATCTGAACCAAGGGTATCTTACCTCACCTCCTTTAGTTGCCTTACTACACTTCTTTTTAATGCTAAAATTGTGTCCAGTTGTTGTTGCCTTACACATCACAGTAATTACTGTCATTGAACTGTGCATTTGGAACTATTAAAGAACTTGTTACTGCTTTTTTCAATCTCTATACAGTCTCTGAAAAGCCACCTTTACTCAAAGTAACAGCATACTCCATTCACCACCATGCTAAATACAAGTTTTTCATCTGCATTGAGGGCCCTTTCAAACAACGTCGTATGGAACCTTCAAATTTTCCTTTTTAAATACAGTGGTGCCCCGCTTGATGATGGTAATCCGTTCCAGGAAAATCACTGTTAAGCGAAATCGTCTTCAAGCGAAAAAAAAAATTGGAATGCATTGAAAACTGATTGATGAGTTCCAATGGGGAAATACCTCATTGTCCAGCGAAGATTGCCCATAGAAGACCACCTATCAGCTGTTTAAAATCACTTTCTTCCAAAGCAGGGGTCTGGAAAACAGCCATTTTGCGAAGGGAGAGAAGCCATTTTACGAAGGGAAGCCATTTTGCAGAGCAGGAAAAATCGTCATTTAGCGAACAAATGGTTCGTGAAGCAGGCTCCTAATCGACGTCAAGTGAAAAAACCCCATTGGAACCATCATTTTGTGATTGCAATAGCAATCGCAAAAAAACTCATTGTAAAGTGATTTTGATGTCATGCGGGGTAAGCGTCAAGCAGGGCACCACTGTACCGTGTTTCCCCGAAAATAAGACGGGGTCTTATATTAAATTTTGCTCCAAAAACACATTAGGCCTTATTTTCAGGGGATGTTTTATTTTACGGTCATATCATTTTCTGGCTGCTGCACAATGGTAGAGGGCGGAGTTTCACTTAACTAGGGCTTATTTTTGGGGTACGGCTTATATTACGAGCATCCTGAAAAATCATACTAGGCTTATTTTCAGGTTAGGTCTTATTTGGGGGGAAACAGGGTAGCAGGCTTCTGCGTTTGAAGGTTTTTCTCTCATTTTTAAAGATACGATCATCACCTTCGAAAGAATATGAGCTAGGTCTTGTTCCAATTTCTCATGTCTGTATTTTTAAATACAATTAAGAAAGTATCCAGTACTTTCTGTATCCAGCTAATTATAGCCAACTTATCTTTGCTACTTGATTCCTACTTGAATGCACACGGTTTCCGAGCTTTCTGAATGAGCATCTAGGTTCATCTTTTATTTTGCGATAGAGGCAGCATTGGCCACCCTGGTGAAATGGTCTCTACATGGAGGAGAGCTTGGATTAGTTACTTTTCCATGCTCTGATGAAGATTCATGGGGGAGTTAATAAGCAATGCAGCTGTCAAGCAGCAGGGGTGAGTGAGCAATTTCTGAGGGTCTGAGGGGAAAAAATGTCCATTCGTTGTACTCACCAAGAACTTGTTGCTATGTGTTATTAAGTCACCTAAGGCTTGTGGTGACCCTATGAATAATCAATCTCTAAAATATGCTGTCCTCAATTACCTTGCTCAGCTCTGGCAAATCCAAGTCTCGTAGCCATCTCATATTTGGTTTTTCCTCTTTTGCTGTTGCCTTCCACCTTCCCCGGCATTATTCCCCCCCCCCCCCGAGAATCCCATCTTCTCATGATGTGCCCAAAGCAGGACAACCTGTTTCAACATTTTTGCCTCCAGGAAATTCAGGCTTGATTTAATCTAAGACCCACTTGCTCCTCTTTCTCCAGAATATCTACAAAGCTCTTCTCCAGCAACACATTTCAAACAAATAATTCTTTTTCCTGTCAGTTTTCTTAGCTGTCCAGCTTTCTCACCCATACATGGTGATTGGAAGTGCAAGAGTATGGATGATCTTGGTGTTGTGTCCAGTGTCACATCCTTACACTTGATGATCTTTTCTAGTTCCTTGATTGCTATCCTTCCCAGTATCAGTCTTCTTCTGATTTCTTGGCTACGGTCTTCATTTGGACTGATAATTAAACCAAGGTGTACAGAATATCTAACTATATTAATTTCTTCATTGTAAATGCTAAAGTTGTTTTTCCTCTCTGTAGTCATGATTTTGGTCTTCTTAATGTTCAACTGCAGTCCTGCTTTGACACTTTCTTCTTTCACTTTCACTAAAAGTCATTTCAAGTCATTGCTGCTTTTTGCTAGAAAAATAGTGTCATCTGTGTATCTTAAATTGTTATTTCTTCCAACGATCTTCACTCCTCCTTCACCTGAATCTAGTCTGGCTTTTTGTATGATATGTTCTGCATACAGATTGAAGAGCTACGGGGATAAAATGCTCTTCTGTCTGACAGCTTTGGCTGTATGAAACTATTCTGTCTCTCCATATTCTATTGCCAAGATTTACGCCCCCAACACACAACACACCCAAAAAGGAAAACCAAATGAGTCCACTTCTAGTTTCATTTTTGTGGGCTTTGGAGTTTCAGGAGTTAAAATGCACTCTCCATTTTAACACATCCTCCAACGCCTAGAGGCTCAAGAGCAGCAAATGGTTGTTTTGCATTTTTTCCCCAGCAGAACATTCAAGGTGCACTTGGTCCACTTTGTCCTGTCATGATTTAAATCATTTCACAGACATTGTCTTACTATAATCCTTTTAAGAATCTGGCAAAGTAGTCCAATAGCAATAATCCTGGTATTGTGCATGGAACACGGAGACAGACAGTGGCATGATTAAGACCACCTTGTGTGATAAGGAGAGAAAGAAGATTCATGCCAGGGATTGCATTTTGCAGCCTCTACACCTAGGAATAGGCTTGGGATTTTTGGATTACTTAGGCTACAAACCCCACGAGAGACCACATTTAAATGTGGTCCAGCTGGAGAAAAGGCCCTACTGCTAGCTGGAAGGAAGTTAGGGTGGAGCTAACCTATATTAAACCTCACAGATTTGCCAGGCAGGCCTTTTCTCCAGGTGAGCCTCATTTGGCTCTGTAGGTGTAGGTCTGTCAGGTGAAAAACCCGGAATGGAGAATCATGGGATTTGTAATAAAAAAATCTCATGTCTACTCAAGAATGTCTGCTTTTTTATTCTTCCATACTTTTCAGTGGCCTTTGATAACAACAACGTAGATGGAAATTTCTGTAACATAATTACAGAAGAAGTGTACCTTTTAGCGGCAAATTGCCTCAAGTTAAGAAATCTCCTTAGCCATTCCCTGTTGCATGCCGAACAGCACACCATGCAACACATAACATCTATGGAGAGTTTTTAACTTACCACAATTTGCCTCTAAAAATTATACCTTTTGTGTAACTGTGTAACAGGATTTGGGCCGTTCTGTTATTCCTTTTCTTATAAGGAAAAAAAACCCCGCTAACTTTTCCCATTTGAAGAAGGCCAGTTTTCTTGACTTCTACACATGCAATAATTCTGTTGTGAAAGTAATTATAAACCTGATTGCTCTCTGTGATTGTAATATGTAACTCTAGCTGACCTGGAACAGGGCTCTTTTTACAGCTACTGATGTAACAATTATATTTTTTCCACTAGTTTTTCTGCTTGTTAACTGCCTACGTGCTCTGTTTAGAGATGTTTCCTCTTACATGGGCCTTCTAGCCTGAATCTGTTTGATCCCAGTTATTCAAGAGTTTATACATATTTCCAGTTGGTTTGCCAAGTTATTTAGAAGCATAGAAGCGGGTGGAAAGATTTTCCATGCTTTAAAGCTGGCAACAATATTTTGCTCTGTGTGTAGTTTGTTTTGGCTGCCTAGACTTCAACCATGCCAAACATTTGAGTTAGTAGTGAGGGTGTGTGACAGTGTCTCATTGGGTCTGGAAAGTTTCCAGAGAATTGCAGTAACCAGGTGTTCATAGAATGGAGCTATTTACAAAAGGTGACATTGAGTAAAATGGGATAGAGGCACTGGATGTGGATAAGAAAGAGTTTTATATCATGATGGTCATACCCTTTATGCAACTGGTATAATATCTCAGTGGGAAAGAAACCTTTGCTTTCACCATTTCTTTTCAGCAGAGGTAAAGCCAAAATGAGGAGTTGACACAACTGTGAGAGACAAAATTCAAGAGAACTGGGAAATCGTGAGTGAACGTCTCCTTATACTATATATAAAACATACTGGATTCAGTGGGGCCTACTTTTAAATAAGTGAGCACAAAATTGCAGCCATAATGAAATTGTTACAGCTATTTCTACCATCCATATTCCTTGGCCAAAATCTTACTAAGATAAACTATGTGAGTAAAGGCAATTGTCCCGTGCTTTTTCTCTTGCAGCAGACCTTTTTATTTATTTATTTATTTATTTATTTATTTATTTATTCATTCATTCATTCATTCATTCATTCTATTTATGCCCCGCCTTTTGAGTGACCACCAGTCTCTTAGCCAGTGTGAGATTCAGCACCTGACTGCGAGGTTGCTGCATGTGGGATGGCGCTCTCAAGATTGTCCTTTGGCCAATTAAAGGCTTCTTTGGAGAGACTGATTTTTTTTCCTATCAGTCACACTTAAAGACCCTTGTTATTAGCTGCATACATTTTAATTTTTTGTCTGCCTTTTTGTTACGTCTATAGATATTGAACAGAGAATTTAAAAAGGAATTGAAAAAGGAATCACCACATTTGTTCAAAAATCACTAATTCATTGATTCATATTCACACAAATCAATGCCCCAATGAATACAAATCAATTAATTTTTAGGAATTTTTGATTCGTTGATTAGTTTGGCTATAAAACAATCCCCCCAGGCACCTATAAATATGAAAATTTTAGAGAAGCTTCCTTTGGTGAAGATTGGGTTTCCTCAAGCCAGCTGTTAAGTGGCACTTTCGGGGGGGGGGACATTTTGTGGGTATATATCAGTAGTAGAAATACTTATACCTTGGATATCTGAAACCCAAACTTCACCAAACTTGTAGAAATTGTAGAGGAGAGTCATGGGGAACTCCTCTGTGATTTTGATGTCTCCATGTGCTTTGGGGGAACTCTCTTGGGGGGGGGCTCCTTGTGGGTGTATAACATGGACATTCAAAACTCAAACTTCACCAAACTTGCTGGACTTGTAGAGGAGAGTCAGAGGAAGCTTCCCCATGAATTTGATATCTCTAGGTGTTCAGGGCTATTTTATAGAGTTTTAAACTAAAAATGAATTGACGAATTGGTTCATCTAAAAAAATCATAAAATTTTAATTTGTGATTCATTGACCTTGACCAATCATGAATCAAAACAAATCATGATTTTTCTGATTTCTGTCCATCTCTAATGTTGAACTCAAGCTTTGCCTAAATTATTACTTTTTCAGACAAATGACTCTTTGGAGACAGGGTAGCATTCTCTTTCTCTGTTTGTTTAGCCTCCTACTTTTTAGATTCATCTAATGACTTCTCCCTGAATGCTGCTGGATGCCAGACACGATGAAGTGAACAAAACAACTTCCTTAAAAATTCTAATCATGGGACATTAGTGACCTTAGGGACACCAGGCTGATTAACACTGCTGGAAGGTTCCATAACTTTGCAAAAAATGCTTGTCTTACAACTTCCAGAGTCTGTAGGCTGGGAAATTCTTCTAGACATTGTAGTCCAAAGAAGTACATTTTAAAAGGTCTGGTTGGACTACAGTTCCTAGCACACCCAGCCAGCATTGGCCAGTAAATGATGGAAGTTTAGTCCAACACGTTTGAAATACTGTTCTATGAGAACACAGTGGTTATTTTACAAGGTTCATAAAGTGGAGCATGCTGGGCAAAATTAATTTATGATGACGTGGAAATGGATAGGAAGCACTGCAATGCATGCCATAGACTATTTTGGGAGAAATAGCTTCAATTCTATTGATTTCCAGTGAGCCTGAAAATGAAGGGTGGTATCTATGGTGTCACTGTGGCTGGTTGACTGTAGGACTTATTGTTGTGTTTGCCAATGTTTATCACATAGTGCTTTAACAATAAAATCATAAACATATGACATTTCGTCATACATGGCTTCATGGAGTTAAATGGAACCTCAATGATAATCTATTCCAACATCCAGTAATCCAGGTTATCCATTGCTACTGCACAGCTAATAGACGATCACCCGGCAGATACTTAAAAACCTTTAGTGAAAAATAATCCATTACCTTCCAGGGAAGTCAAACAGTTTACATAGTCAGGAAAGCATAATACTTTATCCCATCATCTGTGTACAGTATGCCCGCTATCAGCTCTTGACTGACTGATAGTAGATGGGTGGCTCAGTTTTCACACCCTAAGAAATCTTCTGGATCACACTTTATATCATTGCCATTGAGTGGTGGAAGATACACAGCTTGGATGTGTAAGGAATCTTTTGAAATCTGCAAATATTAGATGCAGTGGAATGAGGAAGCAAGGTTTGCAACTATAACACAATAGATGATGCAAACAAACTGACAGCGGTGCTTTCTTTCAAAGCCTGTTGATTCCATTGGGCTGGATTGATAGAGAGTGAACTGCTGCAAGGGTGACACTAGACTCCACATCACCACATGTGACCTCTTGTTTCTCTCCCATATTGACGCAACTGAGAGATAAAATTCAAGAGAACTGGGACACTGAGTCTACAACATCATAATGAGAATTTTTTATAACCAGGGTTTTGTTGTCCCATTGATAAAGCTTCGGTTATATGAGACTGCCATGGGTAGGGAGATAACAGAGGTATGGGGAGAATGTCCTGGGACTGAGTTTGTGACGCTACATTGGTTCTGTGTTGATTCTGCCTGTTTTGTGTTTCCATCTGTGGAGGGAGGCCTGAGTAGAGGCATCATGTGCACTCAAGTTGGGTGGGTTTGTGCCTTTTGCACATGAAATGCTGGGAGGTGGCATCACTCCCTTCTAATAGCCAGATCTTTTGGGAGCCCTTCAAATTTCAGCACAATGGGTCAAAACCCTAGTCATTTTGTCCTAATTATGGCATTTCTACTGGGGGTGGGGAGAGATGTCAAAATTCTCATTGGAGCACAGAAATTCAGGAGGAATTTTTCCCCTATCCACTAAACCTAATCCCAATCATGAACCATAACCACAAACCTAACCTTTAAAACCTTGGAATTCATATTTGAGATCAGAAAAGACCTTTGGGTAGTGTGGGCAGCATATTAAATAAATAAATAAATAAATAAATAAATAAATAAATAAATAAATAAATAAATAAATAAATAAATAAATAAATAAATTCTCCCTAATTTATGCAATGTAACTTTTTGAATAAAAAATTATGGCAGAAGTGACTTTTTAGGATATGCTGAAAAGTTTATCTTGGAGAAGAGAGTGGTTGTGCTTTAATAATTAAGAGATTGTGATGACAATGAAGCTGGCAATGTTCACAGCAGGGGTTGGAAAGATATGGCCCATCAGGTGTTGCTGAGCTGCTACTTCTCTTTGCTTTAGTCAACCCACCCAATTATGAAGCATTATTACAATCCAGAAACAAGTGGAGGGCCCCATGTGCTCCCGCTCCAGTTTATTTGTGCTTTGTGGCACCACATATAATAGTTTCTGAACTTGGAAAAGCTACTCTTCCTAGCCGGCATGGTTAATGTCCTTAAATATATGTGAATTACGTACTGTGTTTTAGGATTGGGCCATAAAGACATACTTGCTGAATGATTTTTTTAAGAAAATCAAATTGCTGTTGGAAATGTAGTGTGCGTTATATGTGTTTGCTTAGCAGAAGACACCTTGCCAGGAACATTCAATAGGCTGTTGTGTTTACAGCTCTCTGAGATGGATGAAGATCAAAAACTGAAAATAGCTTTGACTTGTACAGTATTTGAAGAAGCTTAATGTACTTCTGCCTGTTTTGAATCAAAATCGGTATTAACAGAGATGAGGTGGAAATCTGAACAGTGAGGCTTTCATAATGCCCGTTCTCTGTTGGGGTCAAACCAGGAACAGAATAAAATTTAGTTGCTTGGGATGGGCACATATTTGCTGATATAGGTCAAAAGGGCAAAAATCTCAATTTCCAGCACTTGCCCTGTAAAATAATCCCACAACATATTTCTGCCTTTAATGTTTATTTTCTCTTGGGTAAATTTTGTTTTATATTACATATATAAACACACACACACATATACACACACTATACACTCTCTAAGAAGCAAAAGCCAAAGTTTGTGGGGTTTTCAATGTTCCGTACTTGTGTGCTACATGTTTCATTTAGCATTAAAGTAACGTGAAGATGCCTTGCAAATGGAAACATTATATTACAGTTTAATGGCACAGCATGAATAATCTCTGGTTGGTTACTACGTTGTAAGCGACGATGAGGACAAATAATGCCTTGCATATACTGTCAGCTATGGTGAAAGTCGTTGTACATGTGTAGGTTTTCTTCTTCTAGTTTGCTGAACATACAGAACTTGCAGAGAGGAAGCAGAGAGTGCAAACTTACTCCTACACATACACATGAGAACTGTTCTGTAAATGGAATTTTGGTAGAACAAACAACTGTATGAGGACGTTCTGCTCAAACCTATGTGCGTTAGAATATCTCAAGATATATTCCTGCATTTCCAGTTGTGTGTGCAAAGGCTCCTTACAAAGCAGGTACTGGGAACTTCCTGGGGATCGGGCAAAGCTGCCTTAGACCTGTTTGAACCTATTGTTGCACTATCGCTTAATTCCATGCCTCACTGGCAAGCCCTTGAAGTCTGCAGGGTAGAGTATCCACCTCGGGGCAACAGATAAGGAGAACACAGAAAAGCTGCTGCAGTTGTGGTAACACAGCTGGCTGTGGTTGTAGTCACAGGAGGCAATAGGGCTGCAAAACAGGAGTGGAGCATGTTGCAGAATTCTGAAATTCTGGTAAAAATCCTTTTTGCTATGCAGTAGAAGTACAGAGCCACACAGAGGAGAATAGTTACAAGTTCTCCAAACCCCACCCTTTTCTCATTAACGGGCATTTAAAGTCTCAATAACTCACTCAGAGACATTTGTAGGATCCCAGCTATGACCCTAAAATGTCTTTTCCGACAGTTGCTTGAAAATTACAAACTTTGCATGCTGATTTTCCCCCTGCATACAAGCTTAGCAACCAACTGAAGAGATCAGCAGCAAGCAAACAACTGCCTCCAGCAGATGAAAAAAAGGGGGGGAAAGCACTCAGCAGAGAGACAGGCCTTTCTTTGAAATCAAAGGCTGGAAGGAATTATTAGTTATTGCTGGGTAAATATACAATCACTCCTGTCCAGAAAAGTGCCTCTCAGTCAAACAAACTACAGGTAACATGCAAGATTGCAAATAAAACTCCAATATAGCATGTCACTTGCAGCCCACAAATGCATGCTGAATGCTTTCATGCAAATATGGAGAATGTGTAGCACCCAAAACATGGTTGGATTCTCATAATCCCTGATCATTGGACATGGTGGCTGGGGATAATTGAAGTCAGACAACAGCTTCAACAATACTGTATATTGATAATTACTGGTTCTCACCTTGTTCTAATTGATTTGCCTAGGTTATTTTACAAAATAAATTTTGTTGTCATTTAGTCATTAAGTCGTGTCTGACTCTTCATGACCCCATCGACCAGAGCACGCCAGGCCCTCCTGTCTTCCACTGCCTCCCGGAGTTTGGTCAAAACAAAATAAATACTGTATATTTAAGTATATGACAATGTTTTCTGAACACAGATCTTATTCACATTTAGCATTATTTTGGCAAATTTAAATGGTCTTGGACTTATATTCAATCCATGGATGCCTTGTAAGCAATGCCGAAACCGTTACCTGTGTGACTTCCTTGATAACCAGCAGAGTGGAGAAGCATAAGTATGTGGTCATCAACACAAGTCTACATTATGCAGTTTTAGCAATATGCCACCACTTGATTTGCTATGGCTCTGTCCTATCAAATCCTAGGATTTGTTGTCTAGTGAAACAATTCTCTGCCATAGTTTGGGAGAATGTCCTAGAAAAACTCTTGGAGAGTTTCTTGACAAAGTAACATTCTATTCTGTAAGATGGTGCCATGGTACTTAAAGTGGTATCAAACTGTTATGATGGTGTTAGGTAGATAAAATATGAGTAGCTTAAGCTTGCTTATTTATTTATTTAGAGCCATTAGTGACACAGCACTATTCTAGGCAATTCACATAAAACACAGTATTAAATAGTTAGCATGATAAAACCATGAGCAGTCTAACCATATAAAAACAGAGGGCACCACAGCATTAATAAAACTGCATAAAACAGAAAAAATAACATATTTATTTATTTATTTATTTATTTATTTATTTATTTATTTATTTATTTATTTATTTATTTATTTATTTATTTATTTATTTATTCCATTTATACCCTGCCTATCTGGCCAATTTTGACCACTCTAGGTGGCTTACACCACAAAAAAAAATTACAGGAATAATATATAGATAAAAAGGAATTAGTACACAATTAAAAATTCTATGAGATGGAAAAGGAAAAAACATAATAAAGAAGGCAAGGGAGAAGGTTAGGGGTTAACTGGGGGGGAAGGCCTGCCTAAACATCCATGTTTTCAGTTGTTTCTTAAAAATACCCAGCGAGGGAGCCATGCGAATATCCAGAGGCAGGTTGTTCCAGAGGCGAGGAGCCACCGCCGAGAAGGCCCGGTTTCTTGTTTTTTCCTTCTGGGCCTCCCTTGGCGTCAGGCTCCTCAGCCTCACCTCCTGACTCGCACGGGTGACACGGGTAGAACTGGGTGGGAGTAAGTGTTCTGCCAAGTATTGAGGCCCTAAACCGTTTAGGGCTTTATACGTAAGCATCAGAACTTTGAAGTCGATGCGGGACTGAATGGGCAGCCAATGCAGCGCGGCCAGAATAGGAGAGATGTGATGGTATTTTCTCGCTCCACTAAGGAGTCTGGCCGCCGCGTTCTGCACCACTTGGAGTTTCCGCATCAACTTCAAAGGTAGCCCCACGTAGAGCGCGTTACAGTGGTCTAATCTCGAGATTACAAGTGCATGCACCCAAATAGTGAGCATCCCCACATCAAGATAGGGCCGCAGCCGGGCTATCCGCCAAAGGTGCGGACCACCAACGCCACCTGTGTTTCCACGGTGAGCGTCGGGTCCAGATGTACCCCCAGGCTGCGAACCCCACTCTTGGTGGAAAGGGCCACCCCCCCAAATGAGAGAGAGTCACCCACGCCACCGATAGTGAGGGCACCCACCCTCAGAACCTCCGTCTTGTCCGGGTTCAGCCTCAGCCCATTTTCCTGCATCCATTGCAGTACGGCCCACAGGCAGCGCTGAAGGGACAGGACGGCATCACCTGCAGTTGGAAGAAAGGAGATGTAGAGCTGTGTGTCATCAGCATACTGATGACACGATGCCCCACACCCCCTGATGACCCCGCCCAGCGGCCTCATATAGATGTTAAACAGCATTGGGGAGATAATCGACCCCTGTGGAACCCCACAATTGAGACTCCATGGAGCCGAGACACTCTCCCCAAGCTGTACTCTCTGGGGACGGTCCTCCAAGAAGGAACGGAGCCAGGCAAGCGCCAGGCCACCAATTCCCAACTCAGAGAGCCTCCCCAGGAGGATACCGTGGTTGACGGTATCAAAGGCTGCCGAGGTGTCGAGGAGGACTAACAGAGATGTTTTTCCCCTGTCAGCCTCCCTCAACAGGTCATCGTACAGGGCGACCAATGCCGTCTCTGTACCATGGCGCGGCCTGAAGCCCAACTGGAAAGATACAGATAACAAATGACTGAGTGGAGATGTAAGAGTACCTCAAGTAAACTAGTGTCAGAGTAGAAGGCCACCCTGAAGAGCCATGTCGTCAGTTGCCTCTTAAATGTCGACAGAGAGGAGGCCAGTTGAAGCTCCTCTTGGAGCTGATTCCAGTAAGATGGAGCCACTGCAAAGAAGGCCTCACCTCTTGTAGAAGGTTTATGGGCCTCCCTCAGGGTGTCAACCGGGAGGAGCCTTGTCTGTGATGGCCTGGTAGATTAGGCAGTTGACATTGGAGCAAGATGATCTGACAAGTAACATGGGCACAAATCATGGAGCACTTTGTACATGAAAGTCAAAACCTTGAACCCGATCGGGGAGGTGAGCCAGAACTGGGATGATGTGATCATATCTGCTTGTCCCAACCACCTGTCTGGCTACTGCATTTTGGACCTGCTGGTGTCTCCAGACCAGCCTCAAGGGAAGCTTCATGTAGAGAGCATTGCAGTAGTCAATCCAGGAAATGACCAATGCTTGCACCAGGGTCCTGAAGAAGCCATTGTCCACATAGGAGTGGGGAGATCAGCCCAAACTGGTTTAAGGCCAATCTGGACACAGCTGCAATCTGGTCATCTCAAGAAAGATCCGTGTCCAGAAATATGCCCAAATTCCGACCTTGGTCCCTAAGTGGGAGGGGCAGCACCATCCTGTCCAGGGACAACCCCCCAATTTTTCATTGGACCCCTCCTCCCCCAGGAACATGGCCTCTGTCTTGTCTGGGTTCAGTTTGAGCCTGTTTGCCGTGGTTCATTCCAGTACCAAATCCAGACAACACTCGAGTGTCTGGACAGCATCCACTACAGAGCTCTTAAAGGAGAGGTAGAGCTGGGTATCATTAGCTTTCTGATGACACCTCACTCCAAATCTCCTGATGACCTCCCCCAGTGGCTTCACATAGATGCTGCATTGGGGATATTGATGACACCTGAGGAACCCCACAAGTGAGGATCCAAGGGGATGATACATCATCCCCAAGCTGCACTCTTTGGACCCGCTCCTTGAATAAGAATCGGAACCAACACAAAGCTAAGGCCGCCAATCCCAGTAAAAAACTGCTTCCTATTAAATTGCTGAATCAAGAGGATGAGATGTTTCTGTAGTGAAGTGTGCATTCTTCATGTAAGAGTGTGTCTCTGTGTGTGTTTGTGTGCGCGCGCATGTGCACGCTGGATGAAGAGAAAGCACTGAATTTGAGACTGGGTGAAAAATTAATTCGGGGTCCAGAGAATCTCTGTTTGCATTTTGCTTGTGGTAGCCTGTGGCAAAAACCAATCCTATCCTGAGAATAGAATACTTCTGTCTTCTTCTGATAAGAGAGGCTTAACATAAAGGCCAGTGGTGAATTTTGTAACGAAATAGCAGCATTCCACTCTACAATACCACAAAGTGAAAACAATAATCTTCTGGAATGAAAAGGGATAATCATCCCTTTTCTGGTTTCCCTTTGAAGGCTGATGTCATCAACAGGAATGCTTAGTTCATGGGATCATAACTAAAGCCGGACTGACTCCCACAGATACACAATTTGTAAAGAAGCAGAAGCTAATTATCATTTTAATTTTCCCTTTCATTGAGAAAATTTGCAAATAACGTTTGATGTGACTCTAAACCAGCACAATCCCGTAGGCATTTCAAACGTTATTTCATTGTGGAAAGTTCAAATCCTTAGGAAAGTTCACAGCCTGGTTACCTGTTATTTCAAATAAAATCTTAAAAAATACTCCTTTCAGATTGTTATTCATTGGGATTTTCCAGAAACTGTGATAGCCGCTGGTGACCACCCCGAAAAACAAGCAAACAAACAAAAGAATCAACTGTGGACCCAAGCAAGAGGACATGCCCTGTTATTCTTGCCCACAATAAACACACAACTTTTAATATTTAAGGATTTTATTGAAAGAAAAGACAATAGGTAAGTGAAGGGCCATAGCTTCAACTGGTTGCAGCAGAATATCCTTGGTGCAACATGAGGAGTGGATCCCTGCATTGGGTGGCCCACCTGCCAACCAAAGCACCCGTTTACTCCTCTTGACAGGTAACCAAGGATGGAGACCAGAGCTGAGTATAGACCTTGGCATGTGCCCACTAGGGGGAACCCTTCTGTACCTGGTGTGTGCACATGCACGCACGTGCTTGAGCATGTGCTATAGTGGCCTTCCTGAGCCAGTCATCCCCCGTCGGCCCCCCTCCTGATCCCCATACAGCGAGATCTCATGCCTCACATAGGGCCGGATGCCCATCTTCCTCACCAGGGTCTGCTCCTATGTGCCAACTGCCCTCTGCTACATCTCAGAGACCATGACAAAGTTTACAGACATTGTGACACAAGATTTACCCTACTTCTTACATCACTACAGAATTATAACCAAGTACAAACATATAGCTACTTTCTTTGAAAAAAAAAAAAAAGATGGATGGAGTCTCAAGGAAGACTATTCAGGGAGCTCCTAAAATACCATATGGATGGACTACACCAGTGGTTTCTCAACCATGGGTCCCCAGACATTCATGGACTACAACTCCCAGAAATCCTGGCCAGCACAGATAATGGTGAAGGCTTTGGGGAGTTTGAGTCGAAAAACATCTGGGGACCCAAAATTGGAAACTATTGGACTAGACTGAATACTTTCTTCTTCTGGTTTACCAGGAAGGCTTCATAGCTCATTCTTGCTTGGCTGGATTTCTGCAGCCTACTTTTTATCTTGTTTCTTTTGTCCTTTCTTGATTTACTTCATTCTAGCCTTAATACTTTTGAACATGCCCTGGAAGGAAAACTCCGATTTCAAACCCCCACTGAGGCGCCGCCATCGCCATCCATGCCATGAGGGAACAGGCCGGGTAGGTGGGACTCATTCAGCCCTGGAAGGTAGCCCATCTAGGAGAAGGAAAACTCCAATTCCAAACCTCCATTGCCTTGTGGCTATATCCACTGATGGAAAAGGTTTCAGGAGTTAACCTCGAGTCAAAATCCAGAGCCGGAGTCCCAGAGGCAATTTGTGTCATTCTGTCAACTCCTGCAACGTCGCTGAAACCAGTTGCGTTGGCTCTTGCCTTTCCATTGGACTATTTCAGTGATGTGGAGAGTTGGGATTTGCTGGTTGGGTAACAGCCTATCCTCCATATTATTTTACCCAGGCTTCGTGCCCTGGAGAGGACACTCCAGCTTCGCGTACAGCTTCAAAATACAAGACGCTGTTCCAGGTCCTCCATATAGAGCATGTTACCATAGTCTCTCGAGACTGAAGGATGTCTATGATGACTCTCACACAATTGACCAGTTCTCAGTCCCTGAGCTGGCCACCAAGCTCACAAAGCTTCCCCAGACTGGAAGCAGAAAGTGCCCATTTTCACTGGGCCACAAGCAAGGCCCTAAACAAGTGCTGACTGGGGAATCACGTTTTATAAAGAATAACTGGTGAGTCATTTTTATATGTCACCATTTAGTCTGTGCAGTGGTGGGATTCAAATAAATTAACAACAGGTTCTATGCCCGAATGGCAAATAAATAAATAAATAAATAAATAAATAAATAAATAAATAAATAAATAAATAAATAAATAAATAAATAAATAAATAAATAAATGTCCAGGACAGTGGGATCCGATGAGAGTTTCTTCTACAGTGGTCTCCCTACTGCCTATCATCACAACTACTTCTCACATGATTAAGATATCTGGATAAGTGTATCTGTTTGGGCATGCCGCTGCTGTTAACCTCACCATGGGCATGTGCCAAACACACACACACAAATACACACCTCACAGTGGGTGCTTATGACCAGGTTTGACAGAGAACTGACACATCTCTCCTTCCCTTTACCTCCTATTTCACCCTATAGCTCACCAGTAAAAATTGCTTCCATCCCCTTTCCTGCTCCTGAAATGACTGATAGCCCTGCTTGTTGTTACCTGGAGGCTGCCTTTGCACACCTGTTGAGGAGTTCTTCTCCCCCCTCCCGCTTCCTTCTGGCTTGGAAGGTATGGTCTCTTTTCAATCTGTTGCCACTCCACCTCAACCCCACCACCTCAATCGGTCCAGAACACTGCCAAAGAGCCCGAAAAACCCACAACAGCCAATATCAACAAATGCTTGATTAGTATGCTCTCATGTATGTCTTTTCTGGAGAATGCTGCCTTCTCATGATGGTCCCTCCCCCTCGGAGTCCCTCCGGCCCCCACCCACCCCCCATGTTGACCTGTGGTCAAGATGCGTCTGAATGTCTGGAAAGAAGAGTTTCAATTCCCCTTATCTATTGATATGTTTATGTGTTTTCCTTTCTTGGCCCTGGATATATGGCCTTCAAGAATAGTAAGTCTTACTAGTGTTAAAATACTGATAGCTGTCTTCCTCCTTCTAACAGAGTGGGCCATATGTGTGCCATTTGTCTCCCGAAATTGTCAGTTTTGGGGCAGGAGGAAGAGTTCTTTGTTACTCTAAATGAGGCTTGGAGGTTTCATCTCTTTGTGGTGTGAGTGACTTTTCTATTGCATACCTTGCTTGCGTGGATCAGTGAGACTGTCACTGGTTCATGCATTGGATATTCTCTGGGATTTAAAAAAAACTGTTTCTAGGCAGAGCAACAGTCTTATGTGGTACCTTTAACTTGAAAAAAATCATAGTAAAACGAGGACGGTTGTTTGTTTGATTGAAGTGGTCTCACCCCAAAACTTTTCCCTCTGTGTCCTCCCCTCATGCCTTGTCAATCACACACACCCCTCTGCCTCGAGGCCATGGGCTTTCCCCCAGTGACATCAAGGACTCATCCTCCCCCCTTTTCCCCCAGTGACACCTCTGCTCTTTCCAGGGCTTTATCTCTCTCACCCATATCCCACCTCAGACGGGTCAGTGTGGAGTGGGAAGGGAGGCAGTTAATTGTGCCCCTCCCCCTCACTCATCGCTGGTCACCTGGCCCCTCCTCCTTCATTCATCTCAGGCCAACAAACGGTTCTAAGAACCAATAGTACATTTAGGAAGCGGTTCTATAGAATAGGTGCGAACCTGCTGAATCCCACCTCTGAGTCTGTGGCTATGAAAACAGTGGAAAATAGTAACTTGTTGAAGAAGACAAGCTGACTGATGTCATTGATTAAAAAATAGAGGCATGACTTGAGGAGATGTAGAATTCAGGATATATTTTTTTTTGTGGTTATCTCAGAGCCACATTGATAATCGGGCATTTTGTTACACAGTAAATCCCACTTCAGTATATTATTAAGCAATTTAACATTTCAGCAAGCCCTGAAGTGTTTGAAATAGTTGGCGGATTTGTGCAATGACAGAAACAGATAAGATGTTTGAGGAAAACTGCTTAGCTGTGTTTGGGAAAATCTCCATAGGATTTAATAATATTGATGTAATACAGTTGGTGGTTTTATGAACATTCTTTGGAAATAACATCTGCTGCAGAGCTATAACCATAACCCTCCTACAACCTCTTGACCTCCACATCATAGCTTGAGGTAAATCCCTCTTGAATGATCACATGGATCAAGCCATTTAAAACAGTAGACAGAAGCAACAAAAGGAAATATCAAATATTCTGGCAGACGTATAACTAGGCTACATAGTTCCTTAGAGCTGCCTTCTCCAACTTGATGTCCTCCAGATGCCTTGGATGGCAACTCCTATCATCCTCAGCTAATACAGCCATGCTGGTTTGGCTTGATGAGAGTTATAGTCTTTCTAATGTGAAGGTACTAAGTTAGGGAAAGCTGGTCCAGAACCTGCAGCATGTCAAGCAATGAATTAGACTGTGTATCATTAGTGAAGTTTGCCTGAAGGCATTTTAGAGTTCAATTGTAGTTTACAGATAACACAACAGAGGAAGTTCCCACTGCCATGGCAGGAGTGTTTCTTTGGTTTGCTTTGTGATGGCTCTTCAGGAAATAAGTCAATTTTTCATTAGTATGATTTCTCAGGCACATATATTCTTAAACACTAAAGTGACTGCAGCAGTAAAGAAATACCTGAAAAATCTGGATTTTAGGACTCTTCATAGATTCCCATGAAGACATCCAACGTTCAAGAGAAATCAGGCTGGCCACATTCTACTGCAACATTAACTCAGATTTTTTTCTTTCCACTGAGAGGATTAGGTGTAATATTATGTTGCATTGTTCGTTTGGATGGTAGACCAAATTATAACAAAACATATAGCAACCCCTGTGGAAAATCAAGCCAGCAACACTAGTGGTGTAGATACGCAATGAGGTTGTGGAGGAGAAAAGGTTGGAACCTCCGACGCTTGGCACATACAAAATGTGTATTGTATTCTGTTCATTCATTTTAAGTTCATTTTATTTATATCTCCCTTTTCATTTGATAAAATAAGGCCAAGGTGACAAAGCTTCTGCTTGGTGGGCTATCTGAGTGATATGCATTGTTAAGAACATCTGATTATAATACACTTTCATGTAAACACTGTTCAGAGATTCTGATTTATATGTAGAAGTTGGGGTGAGGTGGATGAGCCTGCAGTAATATGATTAATTAGCAGGCCATTTTGTCCATACAGGGCTGGGAGCTGAAAACAAGCAGCATTTCCTTCTGCTCATGATTATTATTTCTGTATTTTCCCATGTCTGGTGGGGAAAAACTTGGGTCCTACCCAGAAGTCTGGAAGTGCCAAACAAGAGGTTATTTGTAAGTTCACATCATGCTTATCTCTTGCTTGTTGCTGATGGACTTATGCCTTCCTCTAGTCTGTAGCATCAACTTTCACCTGAAAACTATTGGTTTTGTTCCCTGCTGTTATATTTGTAGCAGGTGTTCATTCAGGCTCCAGAGAATCTGAGGTTCAGAATCTTTTTAATGTCATTGGACACGTGCACTGTATCAATTTCCAAAAACCGTGTGGTGGGAAAATTGCTTCCATTATGGAAAGCAATTCTGATACATTCTTCAGGAGTAGTATGTATTACACCTCTTTTTATACAATGTGTAGATAATGAATCTTCTTGTCTTCAAAGCATCTTGTGTAGCAAAGTATAGATCCTATATAATTATATGGAAATTACAGGGCCCGGTATCAACAAATTGACAAGTTAGAAGTAAGCATGTCATCATACTTAAAATGGCAAATAATTAAATGACAATTAGGTTCTTTTTCTTCCAGGGTATTGTCACTATTACTGAATATGTCACTTTTGTATTGGAAATAGATCTTACCAGTGGAACTGATATTTTAGATGATACAGTATTAGATGAAAGACATGGCTATCGTGCCAAACCAAAGGTACTGTTCTTTTCTAATATGTGACATGGGAAGCTAAATGGCATTGGGCAACTGCACTGGATGTCCTTTTGTTTGAATTCTGAGTCTGGCTCTCCTGGGGTGCGGTTAAGTGTCAAAATAACCTCTTAGGTTTGTATTGGGTTTAGCATGCCTGAAATCAATTTTAAATATCTGTTTACATGACGTACAGTTGAGCATGCCTTTTTTTGTCGAGGAAGAGTGTTTTTGATGGGGTTTGTAGTCCCCTTTGCATATAGCAGAGTGCACAATGGCAGAAACTTAAGTTGAATAAAGTTAAAGTTACTGTATTTATTTTACAAAAGCATGATTCACATTTAATTCATGTGATTTAAATATTAATAGTCCAAAAGATACAGTATAACAGCTTTTCATTGCTTATTATTTGCTTTTAAATTAGTCGCTTGCATCCTCTGTAATTTCAGGGCTCATCAATCCTTTTAACAGTTTTATTTTCTGTTTTCGCTCACCCATGAGGAAATATCCACGCAGACTCCTCTCACTTCACCTGGCAGTATATTTTCATTCTGTTGCTTTGTTCTGCAGCTAGCTAGCTAGCTTCCTTCCTTCCTTCCTTCCTTCCTTCCTTCTCTCTCCTGCTGGTCTGCTTCTTCTGCTGCTCATGGTTCACTCACACATGTACACACACACACACATGTAGCACACATGCTTTGCTGCTGCCATTGCCGCCTTTATACTGATCTTACTCAGAGGCATTCAGCGTTTCTCAAGGTCAATCAACTCCTCAATCTCACCTGCCTGTCTTTCCCTCTTGTAACTTTACTGAGCAGAAATGCTCTTTGTAAAATATAACCCCAACATTTTTTTTGGTCAGAAAGCGAGTTATGTTAAACAGCCTCAAGGATACATGACTCAGTCATGGATACAATTTATTTTGAATAATTTGGCATATGTAGTTGCTCATGCCAGAGTAAATGGTGTCTGTGGAGGGTTGTCAAGGAGTGGATGCCAGGATCATAGGTTCAGGCTGCAAGGACTCCTGGCAGTCTGATTTGTTATATATATAAAAAAAATATAAAACAGATCAGACTGCCAGGAGTCCTTGCAGCCTGAACCTATGACCCTGGCATCCACTCCTTGACAACCCTTCTATCTGTAATACTGAACTAGCACTATCCCAATTTGAAAGAAATAAAGAAAACCAAATATTAAAAATAATGCCTGCGGTAGCAGCAGGCAATATTTGTGAAAGGCAGCCAGTTTGAGGGTGTGAGGGATGTAACATTTTGTGACATCTGCCCACCCTCACATTGTCTGCTTCTTATAGCCACCTGCTGCTGCTACCACTGGGGTTATTTTAAAAATTTGTTTGTTTTTTATTTCTTTCAAACTGGGATAGCACTAGTTCGGTATTACAGTTTTCTTCTAAGAAAACTAACAGATAGGACTGTAAGGTTTCCCTGAAGCCCAAAACCTGTTACTTGACAAACTCCACACGTGCTAGCACACATACAGTATCAGCGTGAGGGCAGACAAACAAAGGTCAGAAACTCAAATGCAGCAATTTTAAAAGCTTGTGTAGCCTCCTCAACTTATATACAATACACCTTAAAATGGATTAAAAGTTGTCCCGAGAGGACACATGGATGGACTCAGAAGCTATGTGAAGCTACATGACTTTAAATAGACTTCAAATCCCAATCCATCATATGATTTATTTCAATAGTGTAACCGTGCCTGCAGTTATAAATGAGGTCCATTTAATGAATGCTAAGACAACAGGTGGGGGAAAGGTGTGGAAACAGGAATTTGGCATTTCTCTTCATTGCATGGCAGAATGCATAAAGAAGAAATCTAATTGCATGGATCAAAATGGACACTCTCCCTAAGGAAAGTAGATTTAAATGTATCAATGTTATTTTTTTAAGGAAAAACCCTGCTCCTCAGCTAGAATTTTCCTGGTGTTCTGATATTTTTCTACTGAAAGACTATCCCATTCAGTTTTTCAGAGGAGGATATCTCTTACGAATATATAAGCTATCTTTTCCATGGTGACAAATGTGTTTTCTAGGGCTGGGAGCTGGGAGAGGGACATATTGACCAAAAAACCTGTTGCTTAGCATAGTAAATGGCACTAGAGTAGGGCCACGGTGAATCAAATCTCCATATGTTCTACTGATTCTATTGCAACTCACTTTAGCATGGTAGAATTGGTACAATGGGCCTACCCTAGTGTGATTTATTATGCTAAGCAACAGGATTTGGGCCAGCATGAGAAAAGGGCAACATCCAGTATCATATTACACAACGAGGTTTCCCCTTCCTCTTTTCCTTGCCTCCCCAGATCTGTGTTAAATGGCTCCTTCACACTTCAGAGCATATTTAAATGTTTGAGGGGCTGTGGGGTGAAATGATGCCATTCTGCTGGTGAAATGATGCCGGTGAACATGGACCTTTCTTGTTACTGTGCTCACAGTGAGTCAGTGAGCATAGCCACAAAAAGACCTTGGATGTTTTAGTGTGGTTATAGTTACATGGAGTATGAGACTGGTATACCACTCTTGACCATTTATTTATTTATTTATTTATTTATTTATTTATTTATTTATTTATTTATTTATTTATTTATTTATTTATTTATTTTGTATGCCTCCCTTCTCCCACCTACGTGACTCAATTATTAAAAACATGCCACAATAAATAATAATAATAATAATAATAATAATAATAATAATAATAATAATAATAATAATAATAATAATAATTTATTGTCATTGTAAGTATATACACATACAACGAAATTCACAGACACCCAGAGACCAGACACATGCACACACATAAAATTCCCCAAACACTCCCCACCCACTAAAAGTCCCCCACTAAAAATACAAACATCTACATCGCAGGCCAAGTAACACAGTCCAACTAATTATTCACTACTGGTGGTCTTTAAGCTCATTATTAATTGCAATTATAGCTCTGGGATAAAAACTATTGAGAAAACGTGTGGTCCGAGTCTTAACTGTTCTGCTTGGTGGGCAATTATAATGTTATATTATAATGTTACAAGCAAGTAAAGAAGATAACAGTGTTAAAACAATTACTTAAAATGGTTTTAAAAACCTTTAAAACACATACATAAAATAATAATAGTGACCAAGGCATGAGATTTTGAATTTACCATTGTTAAAAGCCTGTCTGATTGCCTTCCTATGTTGCCGGAAGGCGACCAAGGGAGAGGGCCAGCCAGCCTAGCCTCCCAAGGAAGGAAGGGCATTCCACAACCTGGGAGCAGCCACAGAGAAGGCTGCCAGACATGCCTGTGAAGGCAGTGGGACCAAGAGAAGGGCCTCTGTTACCTACATGTTTATTATGTGAATGATAGGCCTTGGACTCAGAATGATGTTGCTTATGATTTTCTGTTTTCATGCCTCCTTTACCTAATGCTGGTGGTTAGATGGACAGACATGCAGCCTGGCAGTTAAACATTAGTATTAAGCAGAATTTGGAACGGAGAATGGCAAAGTGAAAAAAGGAGAGGACTATATAGGTATCACAATAAAACACAAAACAATTTCGTTTTGAGGTGGACAAGGTAGGTCTGTCTAAGAACTCTGGCATGGAAAGATATTGATCCGATCTGGCTGTTTCCATCTTCATTGCTCAATTTATGTGGCTATAGATACTTAACATCCTCCCACACTTGCTGTGGAGAACAGACTCTCACCCCAGAGCTGGAGAAACCAGATCTGCAGAGGAACTCCCTGGAATTAGTATTCTCTCTGAACCAGGAGGTGGCAATGCTAGCTGTAAATGATAGCAAAACTCTGACGATAGGTTTTTTTTTTTAAATTGCCAAAAATGAAATGAACACACATTTTTAATTTTGCATGTAAAGCAAGCTATGATGGTTTCACCCGCCAGATCTTCTGGGATTCATTTATAAACATGGCTAACAATTTTATGAAAAGTCACAGAACTCTAGAGTTGTTAAAAAGTCAGGAAAGTCTAATTGTGAATCTTTTAAACTTTGATTCTGCTTGTCAGGTGTTTCCATCCCTGTCACATTATCTGTCACATTATCTGCTCTAGTGTAACAAATCTTATATAATATCACCGTTATATGTTTTATCATTTCAGACTACTGTATTCTTGAATCCTTTGTCTTCCTATTGCTCTTTATTGTTATATGAGCAGAACAATTTATCTTATGTTATTTAATGTTGTAATGTAATTATGTCCAAACATGCTACTCAGTAAAGAGAACAGCATAGCTGAGAGAGCAGTTTTTTTAACTGGCAAACACAAAACTCTTGCACTGGTATGACTTCCTTCTCTAACTGTCTTTGGAATATGGAAAACAGTCCTCAAACATAGACTACCCATTCAGATGTTCCAGTTATGCCTACAATAAACGCATGAGGAGGGAGATTCATAGGCATGGGGCTTCCTTATTTGTTGGATTTTAACCCTTAGAATTCAGTAAAAAATTCCCTGAACAAGAATTCTTGGGGTTTCAATTTTCAGTTAAACTCAAATGAAGAAGGATGATTCCAGCAGCCATTAGCTGCATATGAGGAAGAAAGAAAAAAAAATGACTGGCAGAAGCTATACTGCAAGAAATTAGGTGACTGCTGCACCCTATTACAGAGGTTAATAGGCAGAGAGACTACCAGTCTTTTAATTCCTTGCAGCCTCCATAGAGATTAACTCTTTCAAGCCACTTTTTCTTTCTTCCTCACACGTAGATAATGGCTGCCAGAGCCTACATTCACCAAGTTTAACTGAAAATGCCTGTGAAGATTTTAATTTCTTCACTAAAGCCCTCAGAATTCTGGCTGAGGATATTCCTGTTGAATTCTGGGGACTGAAGTCCATGAATTTGTCTATCTGTCTGTTCAATTTATATACCGTCTATCTAGCAAATTGCTATGCTGGGCTGTGTACAACAGGAATAAGCACAATTTATATAAAACAAATTTATAATATGTTAATCCTGTTCTCCAAAAAATGGGCAGGACAGGCAACAAAAAACTTATTAATCGGCGTATAGCATATCTCTTCTTTCTCCTCCACTAACCATGAGTTAGCGAGAGGTTCCCCAAAACCCTCCTTTAACAGCCCTGTTTTTAACTGCTTTTTAACTGCCTGGCAAAGCTCCTGTGATAGTTCATTCCACAAAGAAGGTGCCACAGCAGAGGAGGATCATTGTTTTCCAGGCCTCTCAATGTATTAATATGGACAGGCACAAGGTCTGTGGGGAGCTGGACAGATGGAAAATCGACCTCGGCAGGAGATGTTCAGACAAGTGGAAGGGTCCCAAACTCTTTAAGGCTTTTTATTTCAAAACCAACAACTTGAACCTATTGAAATATGGAAATACTAATGCCTCATGCCTAGAGATTGAAAACATCTATAGTAGTTTTACCCCCTCCAACACTGTTCTTACCACTCACAGGTCTTCTGCAGGGAACCTTTTTGGTATACATAAGTTGGCTATCTGGTTGCAGAAGCAAAGGTCACAAGTTTGATTCCTCACTTTCAGATATTCAGCCATTTCCTTTAAAAGCATGTACCTGGCTTTGCTGAGACTTGATTTGCAGCCTATGTTGCACTTCTGTTCGGATTAAGTGATCACACCAAGACCATGGATTGTTTCAGCACCAGCATCCACAGTGGCTGCTCAATCTGATGTAATTCGATCCATGCCACAGCCCTCAGCCCATCTTCCTTGGATCCCACTCTCCTTTTGTGGTTCATTGTAAAGCCAGTGGGCTGTTTAAAGTGTTGCATGCAATCAAGGAAAAGGAACATTTTTCCAAAGTTCACCATCACGTACAAACACGTACACACATACTAGGGAAACATAGTAGTCTGGTGGAGTTGGTCATAGTTGTTCTATTTCATATTGATTTTTTTATTTTTGTTTCTGTCTGGACAGAGATGAAGGAGAGCTAAACTGATGGATCAGTGTGATGATAAGATGATCAAGTGTGAAACTTTTTAAAAAACCACACCAAGCTTTGGGGTAATCAGGGAGAAAGATTGTGGAGGGTGGATGTTCTTACATCCAAAACATAATGCCCAGTTTAGTACGTCACCAGAATACCACCTACAGTCATTCCCCCTGTCCTTTTGGAGAATGAAACAACTAATCACATGGGGAAAACATCATTTGGATTACAGTATTCCAGTTTGAAAAAAACAGAAGCCGCTAGCAGGAGGGGAAAAACTCCACATCGGAAGCAAAACAGGCTGTGCTGATTCTCATTGGCTTTTCCATCATGTGATCAGTTTTTAAAAGTTTGCGTTCATCTACAGCATTCTACTTCTGCAGCAAATCCTGTACTATTTGCCAGTGTAATCACAGCCTAAGTCATAATTAAATTAAATTCCATCAATTTAAATAGGTCTATGATTATTTGTACAAAGATCGGGATACAAGCATGTTACAGTAATGCCAATCACCTATTTCTACTATGATAGTATCTGAAAGGTATTTTTCCTTCTTTTTTTTAGGTAAGCATTTGAAACATTTAATTATTTATTCAAATATGTAAGGTAATAAGGTTATTAGCAATGAAATGTACCCTGGACTACAGCTCTTGCTTGACTTCCTTCCTTCCTTCCTTCCTTCCTTCCTTCCTTCCTTCCTTCCTTCCTTCCTTCCTTCCTTCCTTCCTTCCTTCCTTCCTTCCTTCCTTCCTTCCTTCCTTCCTTCCTTCCTTCCTTCCTTCCTTCCTTCCTTCAAAAGTTGATAACTGCAAAAGATATTGGTTGGTAAGGTGGCATCAATGATCTCCTTTATAATCATGAATACATGCATGCTTATGATCACTCTTTGCATGGGAAAAACAGTATTTCTCAACACATGAATTAAGTTTGAAATGGTAGGAAAAATAGTACAGCAGAAGATTCTGCTGCTGATAGGGGTTTGTCATGTATGCTTGGGTACACTGTGTACTAACCAAGAACAGTTTACAGAAGAACAAAAAATGTCTAGACTAACTTCAGCGTACAATGCCCTCAGCATGTCTTTCATCCTTCCTAGCCAGAGACAGAGGCATTGCAAAACAGCACGGGTGTTTAGACTGCAATTCTGGGTGCATGGACTTGTAAGTTAAGTTTCACTGAAATCGGTAGATCTTCTCAGTAAATATGTCTAGGGACAGGGTGGTTTAGCCCAGATTTCTTCTTTCATAATAATATTATTGTAAATTTGTCCTTTGGTTTCCATATCACTAGAGATCAAACATGGAGTGTTTTCAATTTTGGCACATATGTTTAAATTAGTGATTATCTGTTATTGGTGAGGCTAAAAAACCTGTACACATAATAATTCTGGAATTGGCATCAGGTTTTCTTAACCCCTGATCTAGAGCTATGTTCTTATCTGTGGTCTACAATGCACATAGCCCTGTATCCCTGTAAAACCCTTTCAAGGTATATGCTGATGTGTTCAGTTCAGCCAAGCTTACCAACTGAGCCACAAAAAGAAAAAAGAAAAAAAAAGAATTCGGTCTTGGAAAAAACAAAATGAACAAGTAGCTGCATTAGTTTAGTTAGTTAGGCATCCTTCAGTCTCGAAAGACTATGGTATCGTGCTCTGTATGGAGGACTTGGAGCAGCGTCTAGTGTGGCTGAGGAGGCCGATTCGAGAGTGACAGTCTCTTCCACACTGATGACAAATCCAATTTGTCCCCTGTCCAGCTCCCTGGTTTTGCTGCTTTTGTGACTTCCTCTTTGCCTCAGCCTGCTGGGCAAGGGTCTCTTCAAATTGGGAGAGGCCGTGATGCAATGCCTGCCTCCAGGCTGAACGCTCAGATGTCAGGGTTTCCCATCTGTTGAGGTCCATTCCTAAGGCCTTCAGATCTCGCTTGCAGATATCCTTGTATCGCAGCTATGGTCTCCCTCTGGGGCGGTTTCCCTGCACTAATTCTCCATACAGGAGATCCTTTGGAATCCGACCATCAGCCATTCTCACGACGTGCCCAAGCCAACGTAGACGTCGCTGTTTCAGTAATGTGTTCATGCTGAAAATTCCAGCTCGTTCTAGGACTACTCTGTTTGGAACTTTGTCCTGCCAGGTGATACCAAAAATCCGTCGGAGACAACGCATATGGAAGGTGTTTAGCTTCCTTTCCTGCCGTGCACAAATGGTCCAGGACTCACTACAGTACAGGAGTGTGCTTAGGACACAGGCTCTATAGACCTGGATCTTCGTATGTGTCGTCAGCTTCTTATTGAGCCATACTCTCTTTGTGAGTCTAGAGAACATGGTAGCTGCTTTGCCAATGCGTTTGTCCAGCTCAACATCCAGAGACAGGGTGTCAGAGATGGTTGAGCCAAGGTACACAAAGTCATGAACAACCTCCAATTCTTGTGCGGAGATGGTAATAGAAGGAGGTGAGTCCACACCCTGGCCCATGACTTGTGTTTTCTTCAGGCTGATTGTTAGTCCAAAGTCTTGGCAGGCCTTGCTGAATCGATTTATGAGTTGTTGGAGGTCTTCAGTAGAGTGGGCAACAATGGCTGCATCATCTGCGAAGAGGAAGTCCCGCATGCATTTCAGTTGGACTTTGGTCTTTGCTCTCAATCTAGAGAGATTAAAGAGCTTTCCGTCTGATCTAGTCCGGAGATAGACACCCTCGGTTGCAGTTCCAAAGGCATGCTTCAGCATGACAGCAAAAAAGATCCCAAAAAGTGTTGGTGCAAGGACACAGCCCTGTTTCACTCCGCTTCGGATGTCAAAGGGGTCTGATGCTGAGCCGTCAAAAACTACAGTGCCTTTCATTCCCTCATGGAAGGATCTGATGATGTTAAGGAGACGGGGTGGACATCCAATCTTGGGAAGTATTTTAAAAAGGCCATCCCTGCTAACCAAGTCGAATGCTTTTGTAAGGTCTATGAAGGCCACTAAGAGTGGCTGTTGTTGTTCCCTGCATTTCTCCTGCAGCTGTCGGAGGGAGAATACCATGTCAGTGGTGGATCTATTAGCTCGGAATCCACACTGTGATTCCGGATAGACTCTGTCTGCAAGAACCTGGAGCCTCTTTAGCACAACACGGGCAAGCAGCTTCCCTACAACGCTAAGAAGAGAGATGCCACGGTAGTTATTGCAGTCACCCCTGTCGCCTTTGTTCTTGTACAATGTGACGATGTTTGCGTCCTTCATGTCCTGTGGGACTCCACCTTCCCTCCAGCAGAGACAAAAGACTTCATACAGTTCAGTGGTGATGATCTCCTTACAGCACTTCAGCACTTCAGCAGGGATGTTATCCTTTCCAGGTGCCTTGCCGGAGGCGAGGGAATCCAAGGCCGCTTTTATTTCTGCTAAGGTTGGTTCACTGTCCAGCTCTTCCAAGACAGGCAGGCACTCAATGTTATTTAATGCTTCTTCGGTTACTACATTCTCTCTGGAATATAGCTCGGAGTAGTGCTGTACCCAGCGTTCCATCTGCTGTGCTCGGTCCTGGATGGGCACACCTGTAGCAGACTTCAAGGGAGCAGATTTCTTCTGCATTGGACCTAAGGCCTGCTTGATACCATCATACATTCCTTTGATGTTACCTGTGTCCGCTGCTATCTGTATCTGGGAGCAGAGCTGGAGCCAATAATCATTGGAGCATCTCCTGGCAGCCTGTTGGACTTGGCTACGAGCAGCTCGAAGAGCTTGCAAGTTGTACTCGCTAGGACAGGTTTTGTATGCTGCTAGAGCTCTTCTCTTATCCTCGATGGCTGGCATTAGCTCCTCTGAATGGGCTTCGAACCAGTCAGCCATCTTTTTGGTCTTCTTGCCAAAGGTGGACAAGGCGGTGTTATAGACAGCGTTCTTGAAGTGTTCCCATCGTTTAGGTGCATTTACATTAGCCGGACCTGGGAGGGCTTCCTCGAGTGCTTGGGCGAATTCCTTCACTTTTCTTTGATCACGAGTCTTGCTGATGTCAATACGTGGTCTTCCTTCCTTTTTCGTGTGATATACTCTCTTTGTTCGTAGTTTTACTCTACTACACACCAGGGAGTGATCAGTATCACAATCAGCACTCTGGTAACTGCGTGTGATCGTAATACTAGGGAGGCTAGAACGTCTAGTGAGGATCAGATCAAGCTGATGACAATGCTTGGATCTTGGATGTCTCCAGGAAACTCTGTGTTGCAGCTTCGTGTTAAAGAACGTGTTGCTGACACAGAGACCATAATAACAGCAAAACTCCAGCAAGCGTTGGCCATTTTCATTCATCTTTCCAATGCCAAAATGGCCTAGACAAGTGGGCCAAGAATTATGATCAGCACCAACTCTAGCGTTAAAGTCTCCAAGAATGAACAGTGCCTCTCTTTCAGGGACTTTTTGGATAGTAGCTGCCAGATCGTCATAGAATTTGTCTTTCACTTCTGGAGTGGATGACAGTGTTGGTGCATATGCACTAATGAGGGTTACTGGTCCTGCTGATGAGTGGAGCTGCAGAGGCAGGATTCTTTCACTCCCCACAGTAGGTGGAACAATGCATCTCAGGAGAGTATTTCTGACTGCAAAGCCAACACCATATTCCCTGGTCTCATTCGATGGTTTTCCCTGCCAGAAAAATGAGAAGTTTTTTTCTTTGACAGATCCCGAGTCTGGCAATCTTGTCTCTTGCAGGGCAACAATGTCCATCTGTAGTCTACTTAATTCCATGTCAATGACAGCTGTCTTGCGCATATCGTCTATTTCTTGGAGGTCGTCAGGAAAGCCATAGTCAGGAAAGCCAGGGGTCATTGTCCGTACATTCCAGGTGCCCAGCTTAAGGGCAGAAGTTTTCTTGTGATTGTTGCATGGTGCACGGGAAGGGGGAAAAAAGCAGCATTGTTGTTTGGTTCATATTTACAAAATATGCAAAAAGATACATAATGTATTTCTGTTTTGTCCCTTGGGAATGCTAGAGTTAGGGACTGTCTTGATGGGTATATAGCTCGCTATGTGGATCGGGTTTGGTCCAGCCTGGTTTGAATCAGATTATGCATCCACACATTTGGCCTTAAGGCGCTCCATCCTGCCCTTTTTTTAGAGCTGCCCCACTCCTTTCTGGCACAGCATTAGGGCTTTTGGGGTGTGTGTGTGTTGGTTCTTTTGGCACATTTGGCATGCTCCTAATTATCCCTTTGTGTTGCCTGTGTGGATGGTTACTTTCCACCCTAAATGGAGCGGAGGGTGATGTTATCTGAGGCAACAACCCTAGTGGGTTGTGACAAGAAACCCCCTCCTGTATTTTCATTTTCTCTACCTCTTTATTTTTTAAAATATTTCCTTACTGATGCAGTGCTATTCTAGATAAAAAGATACATTGGCACTATTATGTGTACCATGCTAGTTAAATGCATTGCTGTTTCGCTCTGTCACTTTATTTAACACCAACAAAAAGAAAGTCATTGCAGCTTGCTGAACGGTGGCTGCAGGAAAAGGAGGGGAAGCCTCACACCCTCAAATTCATACAAATTACAGCATCTTTCCCTCCCACCCTGCATTAATTTTGGTTTAGTGGTAGCTGGGGTGTATGGGGAGAGAGGAGATGTGTGGAAGGTAGTAAATAAAAGCAACCACTGGATTGGAGACTGGCTTTGAGGAATAAAGTGACTCTCTTTGGGTTGCCGGCTCAGGCCCTGTCCCCACAAGGCAGTGCAGCCCCAGCGAAGCCTCAACTGAGGAGAAAAGGAGGGGAAAGGGAGTTACTGCCTTGTCTCCTTGACCTTCACTCCAATGTTTTCTTCTCATGCTGCAGTGAGCTTGGTGGGTAAACATTACTTGCGAGTAAACCAGCAATCCAAAGATCTGCCTGAACCCTTCTCATGGGAGAATAATCATCTCAGTCTCGCTCAAGTACAAGCTAGATTGCACTGAAGATAAGAACCTTTTAAGCCCAAACCAGTCTGCTCCCAATTTTCCTGTCTGGACAGGCCCTTAGTCTCTTGGAGAGAAAAGAGCATTGAAGTTGTGTGGTGGTGCTCAAAATCCCACTGTTATTTGCACTTTTAAGCTGTCTAATTGACGATCAAACATCCATGGTCTTAAGAGCCCCACCTAATAACGCCAAGCTCACAATATGTCATATGCACCGACTTTATTTCTACATAATCTATTTCTATTGTTTCAGCCTGTATGGCTATGCAAGATGGCTTCCTCTCTCCCAACACTTGATCAGGAGTACTTGCTTAAGATACCTCACCTGCTACTCCAAGCCATTGGAATGTGGGGCACACCCCACCTCCTTGAGTGTAGGGTGGACTGAAAGAAATACAAAATTAGGCCAGACAAAGAAGCCTATATTTGCACCTAATTGGTAAAGAAGCAGCCTTGGAGAGGTGTAAGGATGTGTAATTCCTTTGTGGGAAGTGACACTTTTAGACTGTCTGTGTGATTACGTTTGTCACCACACCCTCCTCAGGTTTTGAATCTATAGATGAGCAATATTACAAACACTAAGTTAACTCACTTTGTGGGTACAGTTTCCATCTTGCACTTCCTTCATAAATTTGCCAGAAGGGGCTGGCTAGTGAAGAATGTGAGATTTTCATCCATAGAAACTGACAATAATTTGAGCTCAAGAGCCATTCGGCTAATGCAGAGTCCATGGCACAGACACAGAAGCAGGCCTAATGTTTCAATGCCTATGTTGAATTACACATCCTATCAGCCATCACTGCCAATGGTAAAGAATGCTGGGGGTTATGAAAGGCCTCATTTGGCCTCTCCTGTTCTAGTGGACATACATTTGCAGAGCTGATGCAAGGGGGGGTGTTATCATCCATTTATGTAACCATTTGTTCAGTTCTTATAATTTGCTTGTTACTATTTACTCAACTGTTTCCAACCCATCTATGTCTGTGAGGATTTTCACTCAGCTAGGTTTGGGCCAGATTAATGTTTGCAGTCATTATTACTTTACAGAGGTATCTCTCAATCCAGATATACTCAGACATTTTTCTTCTTAAAGCATGCACATTCCATGACTAGAGATTTTTCTGCAGCATCTGTTGCAACTGAATATGGTATAATAAATATATTATTTTAAAGACTATTCTACAGCTCTGCAGTTTTTTCTTTGCAGCAGATTTATGTGACTTTCCTTCATTCCCAATTTTCAGTGGGCAGATTTCCCAGGACTGTATTTCTGTCTGTGAGCTATCTCCTTGAACTTGCCATGATGGCAAATGTCAAAATGCTATTTGCAACCCGTTTTTGGAAGATCTTTAAAACTGAGACTGAATGTGAACTTTGTTTATTTGCATTCCACATCTGTGTCATTTAAAAGTAGGGCAGTCAGAATTGAATCAGAGTCCGTCAACAGACTCGCCCAGGTATACCTTCTTTCATAACACCATTTTAATTAAAGTCTAATTGCTACTTCTTAAGGGCATCCAGTAACATAAGACACTTGCAGACCTGAGAATCAAAAAACCTTCTGAGGCAACTTCCAGTTATACAAGTATAGCATAACATTTGCAACCTTGAGAATCAAACCCTTCTGAGGTTGGTTTACATCCAGTACAAGAAAGGCATGAGCCACTTTTTCCTGCTTTGGTCCAAGCTGGATTTAGCAGTTTTAAAGATATAAGGGAGAAAAACATCCTGAGATCTGTTGTACAGTAGATGGGAAAAGAACAAGTGGTAAATTAACATCTAAGAGAAAGTGAAACAAAAGTGTTTGTATTTCACATTGAGTCACAGGATTTGGAAGGTGCCCAGAAGGCTGTGAAGTCCAACCCACTGCTCAGTGCACATGGAAGTTTGTGGACTAGTTGTGGTGAAGACAAGTGGATGATGAGCAGGATAAGCTTACAGCATCTGATTGGCTACAGTGGGCACCGAGCACAGCAGTAAATGGGCCCCTGATCAGATCCATCACATTTCTTCTTGTGTTTCTAATACTAATTACTCTTTACACACGACATAGATCCTAACATTTTCTCCAGCTACTTACCTCCAAAAGCAAAAGGTTGAAGGTGACTGCTTTGAACTACCTATAGAATAAAATGCAAGGCCATCTATCTATGTGCCTTTTGGAAAATGTCACAGAAAGTCTAAAGCTCCAAGCAAAGGGCAGGCATGAAAGATGCTGAGAGATGCTCAACATCAAACGTTTGTGCCAGTGCCAACAAAAGCAGCCCTTGGCCAGAAAGCATGAATTGCATCAACGTTTATTCAGTGCTCTTAAATACAAAACAACGACTGGGTCAAAGCCAGCTCTGAGGGAAGGAGGTGAAGTTCCAGGAATATTAGTAGTGCTGCTCTCTGCCCCCACCCTCCAATCGTTTGAAAGACAACTGGTCTGTATTTCAAAGGTTACAAAGCTTTTAAGTGGATGATGACTTAGAATGATAACTTAGTCTCAGTTCACACAGGGTCTTGGGTGTAAACCAAGGAAAGAAGTGCCAGGTGTAATTTTGACAGCTTCAAAAAGGATAGATGAAGCATAAAGCAATTACAGTAAGCTCTTCTTTAACCCTTTTGGCCAAAAGAAGACTATTGGGAATTATAATTTCAATGGCATTCTTAAACAAAGTGTATGCTGAGGTCTCGAAAATCATTAGAGCTTTAGACTTGGATCCAGGCTACACATACGAGTTCTGAGTTTTTTTCTTTGTGGAAAAAAAATCATCTGTGCATTCTCAGCCTCTGCAATTGGCTGGGAGCAGGAAGTCTCAGGATTGGCGGAGGCCAGTTTTAACTGGGAGCCTGAGTTTCTGCTTGCTGCATTCTTTGTTTCAGCCAAAGACTTTAAGAAATCAGAGCTGGACATCTGTTTTCCCCTCTAGAGTTATGTATGGCTGGCTATGGCCAGGCTCTGACTGTATCAAATGAGCATATTCTGTTAGATTTATCCTTCTTAGTCAACTTCCATCATTTTTTACAGGCTATCTTTGGGAACAACAGCAGTGACAGCCAAGTTGGCATGAAATAAATTTCAAAATCCATACTGAGATGATACCGTGGCCTGCCCAAGAGATACAATAAGCATGCAGAGGCATACAAAAATGCACCACCTTTGAGGAACTTCAGTGATGTGGTGTTGTTAGGATTAATCCAGAGTAACCCACAGACTCACTGGAAAGTCAGAAACATTAGGTCCCCCCCTTAGAAATATTAAGTCACCTACAACAAACTCAAATGTGTAATCCAGTTTGGGGACATAGGGTCACTGGTTGGTGGAAAACAATGAATTTGAGTTTAGTGCAAGGTCTCTTTCTCACAGGAAGAATTTCACCACACCTTTCTATAACAGACGGCAACAGGATGTGCCTTACAAAAGGCCACACTATTGGTCCACACAGCTCAGTATTGTCTACTCACTGCATAAAATATCTTCAGGATTGTCTGCATGTGGCAGTACAGTGGTGCCTCAACTTACAAACTTAACCCATTCCAGAAGATGGCCATAACTCAAAATGGTTGTAAGCCAAAGCACCATTTCACATAGGAATGCATTGAAACACAATCTGTTCTGGCCAGGCGAAAAAAAAATCACACACATACACAAATAAAAATTTAAAAAAACCAACTGCAACACACATTAGAAATGCAATTAATCTGTTCCGGCTAAAGGAAAAAAAACCCAAAAAGCAAACAAACCCTGCAAGACCCATCGGAAATGGGGGGAAAACCAAACAAAAATAAAAGAAACCCTGCAAGACCTATCAGAAACACAACCCCCCCAAAAAAACAAAGACTGCAAAACCCATCACAGCACAGAAACATAACCCACCCCCAGCCCAAAACCATGCTGCAAAACCCACCCAGAACAGGCAGTTTTCAAAAAGCAGAAAGCAGCACCTTACCAGGCAGCCTGAAGCCTCCTCTGAACTGCACACTCTCTAACCACTGCGGTGAAAGAGCTACAAAGAAACAGCCTCTTCGCCACCAACAGCTAGCAGTTTGAATTCCCTGCCTTTTTCCCGATCGTAACTTGACGCTCCAGTCACAAGTCGAAGCAAAATTTTGCAGTCGGAGCTGGTCGTAACTCAAATGGGTCATAAGTTGGGACGTTCGTAAGTTGAGGCACCACTGTAAAACTCCAGCATCTGATTTAGAAGCCTTTCACACCTGCCCATCTCTGTGTACTTCTGTTCCCTGTCTGCCTGAGGCTGGACACAAAGGCTGAGGAAGGCAATGCTCTACTGAGTGAATTCCTTGTAAAACAGGCTGTAAGAAGTCTTAGAGACTTGCAATAACTACTAATACAGCATCGCAGTTTGTTACCACTTCCCACAAGTGTCCTGCCCATAGCCACTGGGTTCTAAGGTATATTGTTTGCTGGTGACAATACACAACTGAATACATTGTTCTCTTCTCCCTCAGGAAAGAAAGGATGTGACAGCCAGGTTGGCATAAAATAAATTTCAAAATCCATGTTACCGTATGTTACCTACAGAACCAAAAAGCTGAATGCACCTCTTGGCCCTTTCATGTGATGACACTTTCCACACTATATTGCAACTTTAAAAGCAGAAATTTCACCTTAAAGACAATCTTAAAGCCGCCTAGAGTGGTCTTAACCGACCAGATAGGCGGGATATAAAATAAATAAATAAATAAATAAATAAATAAATAAATAAATAAATAAATAAATAAATAAATAAATAAATAAATAAACAAACAAACAAACAAACAAACAAACAAACAAACAAACAACAACAACAACAACAACAACAACAACAACAACAACAACAACAACAACAACAACAATAATAATAATAATAATAATAATAATAATAATAATAATAATAATAATAATAATAATAATAATAATAATAATAATAATAATAATAATAATAATAATAATAACCAGTATTGTCAGAAATGAAGTGAGCACCAATTCTGCTCTTGTACAGAATGAGAAATTATAAGTAAATACAAGTGGACAGGAAGATGGTCAGTTGAAGGAGGAAGGAGCTTGATGGAGCTACTCTTTGCACAACTTACTTAACCGTGTCATGGAAGAATGCAAAACTCAGGCATGACAGCATAGAGTCTGATCTCACCTGTGTGGGACAGTGGTGGTGGGATTATTGTGGAGGGGAATATCAGGAGGTTTCTGTCCAAATCATGTGACTAGTTAGATTATGGGAAATCAAAAACCATCCGTTATGCACTGTACAGTAACCTTTTAGTATTAACCATTTCTCTGCTTCTTGCTTTCTATTAGTCCGTCTAAAAACAATAAAATACCAAGACTGAAAGAGAATGTGGTGAGCCACAGGAGCCAGTAAGAAGTTTTAAAAGGGGGTGGGGGTGTAGCCAATTTATCATAATGAGTAATGTAAACTAAGAACATGCAGGTAACACATTTGATTAAATTCCTTACTTCCTACATTCATAATTGTTTTTATCAGTTCCATCACTTAGAAGCCCTGTGTGACATTACTGCATTACCAGGTCACCAATGTTACCTTTCCATCATAGTCTGCACATCGCTTGATGAACAATGTAAACAGCAAGATACCTTTTTTTAAACAGCTAGTTAATTGTAATAGTAAGTCAATCAGAAGAAATAATACTGTTTAGATAAGAAGTATGGTGGAAGTGGCATTCTAAATCCAAACTTAAACTTGTTTTGTGTCAATGTATGGTATCTGAGGACTGATTCAAATATACACATTCCGACAGTCACATAATACTGTGCCATCATTTCAGAAATAAACAGGCAGCCACTTGTTTGAAAATCTTCCCATGTAGAAACAGTGCTGTACAATAACCATGCTGAACTTTTCTTAGCAAAGATCAATATTCACACCTTCTTTCCAGGTTGGAAGATATAGACATGCAGTGCAATGTGTGCGCATGAATACGAGTGCTTTTATGTGTACGTGCGTATGCTTTTTGCTCTCCGTCTGAAATTCTCGTACCATAATCCTGTAAAACAACAGAAAAGTTATTTTGTGGATGACAAGTTGTAGAATCCTCTAGCTAGCATAGCCAATGGCCATACTGGCCAGGACAAAGGTAGCAAACCTATAGCACATGTGCCAGAGGTGGCACACAAAAGGTTTTTGTTGGCATGAAAGGCCCTTGTTGCTCCATCAGTCAATCCTGTTGTTGTTGTGTGCACCATCAAATCACCTACAACATATGGTGACCCTATGAACTAGCAGTCTCCAAAATGTCCTGTCCTTAACTGCCATGTTCAGCTCTTCTGCCCTCAAGCCTGTGGTTCCTTTAGGGAATCAGTCCATCTTGTATTTTGCCTTCCTCTTTTCCTGCTGACTTCTGTCTTTCTCAGCATTACCATCTTTTCTGTTGCCTCCTCATGATGTGCTCAAATTAGGACAGTCTCGGTTTCAACGTTTTTGCCTCCAGAAATGTTCAGGCTTGAGTTGATGTACAAACAACTTCTTTGTCTTTCTGCAAAGCTCTCCTCCAGCACTGCAATTCAAATGAATCAATTATTTTTCCTATCAGCTTTCTTAACTGTCCAGCTTTCCCACCCACACATGGTGATAGGAAATACAAGAGTGTGGATGATTTAGCTCTTGGTCTCCAATGACACATCCGTACATTTGATTATCTTTTCTGATTCCTTCATTGCTGCCCTTCATAGTCCTAATCTTCATCTGATTTCTTGGCTACAGTTTCCATTTGGATTGATGATTTAACCAAGGTGTACAAAATCTCTAACTATTTCAGTTTCTTCTTTGTCAATGCTAAAACTGCACAGTTCTTCTGTTTTTTAAGATGCGCCCTTGTCCGGCATCTTTGCCTATAGGAAGCTGTCTCTTCATATTCTGTCCTAACAGTAGTTTCTTCTCCACAATACAAGTTACACATCAGGACAACCGAGTGTTGAGGTACACCCATTTCTGTCAGAACAATCCACAGTTTCTCATGATCTACATAGTAAAAAGCTTCCAGCTGTCCAGCGGTTCTTAACCTTTTCTTTATCATGGACCCCTTTAAATATCTTTCGTTGCCATGGACAACCAAGATTTAACTCAAGATGTAAAACCCTAAAGTGCATCAAATATTTATTTAAAGTTTCTCATAAAGGGTCTCATTGACAGATATTCCTTGATATAATGATGACACGTTTTAAGATGATTGGAAGAAGCTTCATTTTGCTTTGAACAGGATGCACTCTCATCAAGAGCATCAGTTCTTTTACATTTCAGATTCAGCTAGTGATCCATTCTGGGGCTCAGCTAAAATGTATTGCTACAAAATTCATTCTGATAATATTGAAAAGTCACTTAACTTGACAATAACCAAATGGTTTTATTCGCAGAAATTGAAGAAGAAACACAATCAACACTCCCTCACACTGATACTAACTGACTCAAACTCTCTTTTCCCGTGGTCTGACTGTCTGTGCAGTAGCAAGATATGTCACATGCTGTCCCTCAGCCATTCAGCACCATTCATTTGCATGTTCTCAACATGTGCAGAAATATAAAAAAAATTTGCTATCAGACAGATATTCTCATAACCAATTTTTACTTTTGTTTGTTTTTAATGGGGCAGTAGGTTAGAAAAGCCAAGTTTTACAGAAACAGGCAAGGGAAATTAAGATTTTGTTCTGTTTCCTTTTCTTTCTTTCTTTCTTTCTTTCTTTCTTTCTTTCTTTCTTAACTGCAAAAGATCATAACATTTCTTCAAGCCTTTGTGGACCCTCTGTGAGGACATTGAGGCCTCCCAAGGGTCTGCAGACACAGGTTAGGAGTCTGTGCTGTAGTCTATAAAGCATAGACTGATCTTGTCATCATTTCTTGAGGATTGGAATGTGTATTGAATATTTCCAGTCTGTTGGCCATTGTTTTTTTTTTTTTTCAATATTTCTGGCATATTCTTGTTAGGATTTGGACAGATTCACAGTCTTTGTGGCTTGAAACAGTTCTATTGGTATTTCATTTACCACTGGTAATTTCATTCTTTCTAGTGTTTTCAGAGTAGCTTTCACTTCACTTTCAAGAATTTAAGGATCTTCATCCTAGGCTTTCTCTTCCAAGAAGTCTGTCATCCTTTTGTTTCTTCTGTATAAGCCTCTGGTATACTGTTTCCACCTTCTCTTTATTTTCATCTGGGCAAATAATATGCATCCTTGTTGGTCATTCAGCATTCCTAATCTAGACAAACTTTCCTTTGATTTCTTAGATTTTCAGGAAGATAAGTCTTGTTTTTCCCCATTTTGTTTTCCTCTGTTTCTTTGTACTGGTTGTAGTAGTATTTCTCTGGAGGCAGCGGGATGAAGTGCTGAGATTAGCTGGGAAACAAACCACGCTGAACTGCTGAACCAGCGATTTGTGCCCATCTCTATAGAATATACAAGGAGGTGGACTTTGTGATCTTTGTCCTGCCTCTTTGTGTCCTTTGTATGATAGAGTTAGCTGCTATCCACTGTTTCAGGCACTTGTGGTAGATTGTGGAACGGATCCCCTGCAATTACGGGGTCCTACTGTATATGTTTATTCCATTTAGGATCCAACACTATACCTGTCTGGTTGTTTAGGGTCTTCCGGGCTGTTTGGCCGTGTTCTTAAATTTTTTCTTAACATTTCGCCAGTCTCGAGAATACACTATATCTGTTTATCTGAGACTGAAAATAAATCCTACTGAACTCGGTAGGACTTATTTCTGAGTAGGCATATATAAGTTGTACTATAGCAGTGTGATGAGTGATGTTTAGGAAAGCATCCAAAGCTAAAGTAGAATACAGGGCTGAAAAGGCATTAGGTTTCATCAATGAACTCCACAGTTCCTTGTCTGCCCCTTGACCTCGATATGACGTATGTGTGTGTGTGTGTGAAAGAGGGGGGAGAGTGTCTATGAGTGTGCATGTGCGTGTGTGTGTGTGTGTGTGTGTGTGTGTGGATTTGCAGAGTAGTAGTGACTTTGAGCAATTTGACCTTTTTTGGCAAAGAATTTAGGTAATTTTGATTTCTTTGGAAGTGCAGCATACACACGGCCTTGGGCTATAGGTGTGCTTTTGTTCAAACAATTTATCCTGTACAGCAAGCAGATAAACATCTGATAGAGTCTTGCATCATCCCCCCCCACCCCACTCTCAATCCACCAGTTGTGACTATCTTGCCGCTGTTCCAGCCAGCCCTTTTAAACAGGCTTTACAATGGTTCTGCATGCAGCTTTCAGAGCTGACTGTGTGCCAGCATGCGGCGTTTCTTGATAAGAGAAGAAATACCATAAATAAGAGAGTTTAATTACCCTCCCTTCCTCTTCTTCCCCCACCTCCTCATCAGTGTATGAATCACTCCAGATTGACAGCATGTCAGAGGCTAAGATCTTGCGAAGATTCTATTAGCAGCTTTGCTTGCCCCAAAGCATTATTAAATGCTGCAATATTAGAGAGATATGCAGAGCACTCCTTCTTCCCTTGTCACCACTCAAGGAAAGTAAAAGGAAAGGAAAAGTGTTTTGTGGCATATGGGAACAAGCCCTGGGTCTTTGTAGCAGATGCTCATCCGGCCAGCCACACAGTGTTGATGATTTCATAGATGAGGTGAGCTTATTCACCAATCACACTCATTGCTCCCCCCCCACCTCCTTCCATCACTGAGTCATCTCCAAGTCCTTTGCCACTGTATATTTTCAATGGCAAGAAGTGGAATACTACAGATATAGTCATGACCTTTCCTGTCTTGAAGCAAAATGATTTTTCTATGCTTCAGTTCCAAGCAAAACCTCTTGTGCTTTTTCAAATTTGGAATTGTTTTTGTAGCTTGTATTGCTGTCAGCAAAACAAACTTGTCACCTTTTTGAACGAATGCTTCAAGACTGGTATTCTTTGAATGCAGCATTTCCCTTTCAACATAATCCTACTGCTTAAACAGAAATCAGAATGTACGAAGATAGTAAACAACGTATCCTTTCTTTTCAGGTAGGAGCAAAGGACTCTGCAACACACACACATTCTTCTTGATCTCACTACTCAGTGTTTCTTAATTTTAAACGCAGACAAAAATATTTTACAAGGAAAGCACTGCTGCACATCTGGCAGTACAATTTATAGAGCAATCCTATGGGCATCTTTTTAAAATAAAGTACCATTAAGTTCAACGGGTCTTATGCCCAGGTGAGTGGGTATAGGATTTCAGTCTTTTTGGTGGCACCTTAAAGTCTAACTTACATATATTTCTAATGTGAGCTTTCATGGACAGGTCCATTTCATCAGACATGATGAAGTGGACTTGTCCACAAAAGCTCACATTAAAAACTATATAAGTTAGCCTTTAAGGTGCCACTATGTTATTGTCTTTTTCAACTTGTTTTGTTTTGTTTTGTTTTTACCTCCTTGCACAGATTAAGATGGCTACCCCTTCTACAATTAGTCTTAAATTCATTTGTTTTGTCTAAATGAAGAGCTGGAACTCTTTTAACTAGGTCTGGAGAATAATCATAATTCATGCAGAGCATATTAGAACTAACATTATGAGGACAGGGAAAATAAAGTCACCAGAATAGAATAAAAGGAGGTACCAATTTCCTTGGGTTGTGCCTTTAATTCTGTTTTTGATAACTTTTCAGAAGGAAGCACTGGTTCTGAAAAGGAAGCAAAACAACAGGAGTCACAAGCCAGTTTAGATTCTTTCTTCAGTCAAAATGAGACAGTAGAAATGGTTTAACTCAGCTGTGGAGCTGCAGCAGCATGGCACATACAAACTAATCACTGTGCACAGTTGGTGTGTGATGATGTATCTTGTTTGCTTCTGCTTACTGCTTCTGGTGCACTATGATCTGGGTTGAGTGGTTTAATCAGACTGGATTGATGTCTGAAGGATGTTGCCTTGGGGCAGTCAGTCAGTGACCTTCTGCTATCTTACTGCCCTACAGTTTTGTTTCTAAAAATGTACTAGTCTGTCTGGAAAAGAGTTTTAAATTGTGATTTGTTTATTCCCTGGAATCTCAGACCCATATCAAGTGTGATCTTAGTAGCAGAGTCAATGCTAGAAATGTTTGCATGTAGTTGGGGTTGCTTGTGTCTTAAAACATGGCATTAAAGACAGTGGTAGAGTGCAGTCCTGGCAATGGGATGTTCCATTTGATGGCACTGTTAAGCCACATAGTTGATGCTTGCTGAAGATTACCCTGTGACGATTGCCCCACATCACTCTTGTCACTCATATTCAGGATCTCATTTGCATGAGCCTATGAGAGGAGTCGAGGGGTGGAGTCAGCGGATATAAGAAGGTTTGGCAGAAGAGATGAAGAGAAGATATAAAATTTGCAGAGAGAGAGAGAGTCAGGGAGATAGTGAGAACAGATACTAATAGAGATAAGCTGATCAGGATAAATGGATAGAGCAGGTGGTGATTAGTTATGTGGCAAGATATATGACATTTTAGTGATTTGATTGTATGTAATGAAAAAAGAACATCTGTGACTTTGATTAAATTTAATATATTTCAATAAATCAGTTCTGTTGGAAATAACCGGACAAGTGTCTGACTAAAGTTCTTTATATATTGTGGATAAAGGAAATCCACTGGTGGCAGTGAGGAAAAGAGGGAATGTCCCAATTGGTATCTGCTGGTGGGATGACATAGCGTGAGCCCTTTGTCTGGGGAAACAAGCAGAGATCATGTGGTAAACGTCACAAGTGGTGGCAGCAGTGGGATATGAAATGATTCCAGTAAAGCCAAAGTTTAAAATGAGTTTTTCTAAGTCAAGAGTGGCTTTTAGTCAGAGGTCTGTAGTGAAGAAGTGAGTGACTCGCTAGAGCTTTTGTGGAAAAGCTTAGTGGCAGGGCTTCTGAACGCACATCTGGGGGAGGGGAGAACTAAATATAGGGAATGACTCTGAGGGAAAAATTCTGTTTGAGGTCACCTCAGGATTTGAACAGACCCAGTGGGCTAGCTTAGAATCCAAGGCTCTGAGAGTTAAGAGAGCACTTGTGGATGAAAAGTGGACGCTGGGGTCAAAACAGGTCTGAATGAAGAACATCTGTGACTCTGATTAAATTTAATACATTTTAATAAATAAGTTCTGTTGGCAGTAACCAGACAAGTGCCTGACTAAAGTTCTTTATATATTGTGGACAAAGGAAATCTACTGGTGGCAGTGAGGAAAAGAGGGAACATCCCAATTGGTATCTGCTGGCGGGATGCCTTTGTTTGAGGAAACAAGCAGGGGCCATGTGGTAAAGTCACATACCCCACTCACACTTAATCCATTTTTGGCTGCAATGCCAGAAACGTTACGTGGGAGTTAAGACTACAAAAAATGTGTCCCAGAAAGCCCAATTTCTTTAAAAACCACCCCTCCTAATTTCAGGACAAGTCCTTCCTGATCTTAGGGGGCCATCAGACAAGCTTGCTATTTTGCTTGTTTTTGGTGTAGTTTGGTTTGCCCTGTTTTATGGTGGCCCATCTGCCCCTTTTGCAAGCTGTTCTGCTCCTTTCTGGCACAGCACTAGGGCTGCAGTTTATTTGGTGTGACTGGGAGCGCTCCTGATCACCTCATTGTGCAGTCTGTGAGGTTTCTTAATTCACTTCTAAATAGAGCCATGGGTGGTGTTTACTTTGGTGACAACCCTGTGACCTTTGATGTGAGTTGTGACAATGGAAAGGACAGTGAAGAAACTGCCTCCTCCGTTTTCCTCTTTTTACCATTTATTTTAATATTCTCCTAAACAACACTGCACTATTTCAGATATAAGGGAGTATCCATTATAGGTTGATGTATTGCTATAGTCGCTTACTAAATTAAAACAAATAGGGGAATGTTGGCATGGCCCACAACACAGCTGCAACAAAAGGCTGGGAAAGGGCCATGGATGTAGGCAAAAGAGGGCATCACTAATCAAAATGGGGAAAATTGATCTTTTATGTCTGGATCCTTCTCATGGGAGACAAAAGTCTCACATGTGAATGGAAAGATCATTCAAGTGTGAGACAAAACAGATTACACTGAAGAAAAGAGCCTTTAAAATGTAATCTGGATTGCTCCAAATTCCCCCATGTAGTCACATTTTTAGACTGAACCATTATGTCTGCTTTGTTTGAAAGGTCTATCTTAGCTGGACTAGTAATCAGTCTTGCTCAGGATAATGCCTTTGTCTTATGTATCTACCACAAGAAAATAATCTGAGGCAAATGCATGTAATTGCTGTACTTCCCTCCACATTCAGCAGTTTCCTGCTGGTGGCCTGCAGGTTGTCTGACTTGTTTGGCAGAAACTGTGGTTTTGTGTGTTACCACTCAACAGCAGTGCAGGTGGGGCATAGCCTGCAGTGTGACTATATGTTCAGCATGGTTAAGACATACTGTTTCCTGGGGCAAAGGACAATATGATCCCTCACATTCTATATTCAGAAGCCATCTTACTTCGATTCTAGTGGACCAGAAGATGTCAGGATAGCTTGAGGAACACAGGGCAGTTGCTCAAATACCTGCAAGCATCTGCCTAAAGTTTGCAGGTGGATAACAGTGTGCCTACCAGGAGGGCTGGCCCCGATATTCCCATTTTCCTACCAAATCATATTTAAATTCAGATGAAATTTCTGTCCAAACAGAATGGAAAAAGTTCACAGGTTCTTTACCTGTGTCTAGTGCCCATCAATTAATATAATGCAATCAATGGGATCTAGCTGGCTGGGTTGCTCAGTGATTTAGGTAAAGGCAGTCTATGAGGCCATGGGCAAGCTGCACAGTCCCAGGGAGCGTTCTTTACTTGTGAATCTCTGAAAAGGGTTGCCATAAGTCAGATGATGATGATGATGATGATATAATCAATGGGACATAAGCAGTGAAAGTCAAGAAACACACCACATATTATAGCAGAGCATGTTTGCCATTGCTTTCTATCTACTGTGAGTTGAGGATGACAGTCCAAACAACATAAGATCTCCAGCTGAAAAATCATCTCTTGGGAGGCCTAAGCTTGTAAATGTGTGGCAATAATAAAATATATGCTATGCACAGAATGTGAGCTAAAAGGAAGTAGAAGGAATCTAGTGTCTGTGTATCTACTGCTGTTGTATGTTTTGTTAAGCTTTTAATAAAATCTTTAAAGTTAGGATTAGCCAAAGGAAAAGAGGTTCCTTCTTTACAAATTTAAGCCCATGTTAGTCCAGTACCTGAGCAACAATGAATGTTAGGTCATATAAAAGTACTGAATCAATGAATGTTAATATTACTGTCTAGCCACCATATGCACCTAATGTTCATGTAAAATGTACAATTTTGCTTTCAAAAATCCAGTGGTTTCATCATGCTTGTGCTCTGGGCATTTCTAAGGGAGATAGGTTGTCTATTTGTGTATCCCATATCTGCATGACGACACCAGACTATTCCGTATTTTGAATATTCGGGTATTAATGCTTATATGCTCATAGGAAGATTTCATTCACTAGTTTTAGTGTGGAGCAACTCTGATCCCCAAACAAGAAACAAAGCATGTTGCATTCTATGGAAGAAGATTATCTTGCAGTGGCAAACAACATCTGTTTTCTGAAAACACTTCTGCCAGATCATACAGATTAAATAATCATGTTGTACTAACTGTAAGTTTTTTTTAAAAAAAATAACAAAACAAAACTCTCCCTCTTTATGCATCTCTGTAACAATATTGATAAGCTTTCAGGTGGACTTAAAAAAATTGAATCAACCCACCATGGGAAGTCTTGGCGTGTAGCTATGATAAACAAGATCTGCAATGAAATGCTCATTTTGGGTCAAGGAGTGCATCACTTGCAACGCATGACGGCTGCTGAACAAGGGCTAAAAAGCCATTCTTAGTATGATTTTGTAGTCTAGGCCTGAAATAAAGAGGAAATTAATATTCCCCTCTAGTATCCTACTGAAAGATTCCCCCAAAAAATCAGGAATTGAAATTCTCCAGAATCTCATATCACATTTTCTGGGTGAGGTATTATTAAATTAATGAGAATATATTTCTTCACTGCCTATGAAAAGTACTGTACATAGAATTAGGGAGGACAAGCAAGATTAGTATCACAGCTAGTCACATGAACTCACACCACAAAATTGCCCTCTGATATTGCACGCTGCTGTAGGGTGAACTGTTTTCGTTTTGTCTTCTCCAGGGCTTAGAAACAGAAAATAGTTAGGGGTGTTTTTTTAGTAAAAAGTCCTAAGGTAATTACATTTTGTAACCATTTGACAAATAGGAAATCCATATTAGTGATCTTTTTAGTGTAGCAAGTACAGTTTTTTTGGTTGCTTTAAAGTTATTTTAGGACATTTTTTAGTGTTTTTATTTTTATACTATTCTTTTATGGATACCATTTTTAATCCATAAAACTTAATAAATTGAATAATGCTATAAGTGTGGTGTATCTAGCTTAGGGAAAATTCTATGGAATAAGGATGGTCTGATTTGCAATTTTTAAAATTGATCACATGATTTGTTTTTCATTGACCACATGACCGCAAATGTGAATCAGGCTGTAGTTTTCCTGCAAAAGTCTGTAGTTTTTCCTCTCCACCTCTGGGGTTTCTACTTTTTTCTATAATATAAAATTAATAATAAAATTCACATAGGTTCAGATGGTGTGATTACTTGAACCGATGCAGAAAAGTGTGTGCTGTGGCTGCAGTGATGATGTGATCACTGGGGATGGGGGCAAATATCTAACCCAGGAGGGCTGGATCTTTATAAGCAAATGCCATTCTCTTATTTTCTTTTTAAACAGCTTGGCGCAAGCACTGTTGTGCTAGGGCACCAAGACACAAAACCAAAAAAAGAAAAACAGGAGGAAAACAAGGAGAAGAAATTGATACGTAGACCTTGTTTACAGCTTATTAAGATAGTTCTCCTGTAACTGTGCCCCGGCAGGGCTAGCTGCAAACAAGGCCATTTAGCTAATTTCCTTTTCTCTTTATGGCCAGTTAATACAAACAGAACTGAGGAAGCCAGAATTCTTCAGTGTAACATCACAATGAGTAAATTCACATTTATCCTGCTGTGTAGCCTCATTCATTTTCCTTCTTTTCACCTCTAGGGGGGTAGGCAGATGGTAGCCTTTACCACCAACTAACTTTGTCATTCATAAGTGGAAGATGCTGCTAGGTTCTTTATATGAAGCAGAAAAAAAATAAGGTTCTCTTCAGAGTGGTAATTTCTGTAGTTGGGATCTTATTTAATTCCACCACACCTGGAGCACTCTGTCTAACAGTGAAGTGCCAGACAGAATCTCTACATGTGAAGTTTTGAAATGAGAAGTTCATATTAATCTAATGAGGCCACATATCCTCTTTTACAGAGGACAGTCCTCCACCTGAAGTCTGATGTAAAGACAAAGAACTATAAGGAGAAAGATTAGGGATCTTGAAGTTGCTCACCCACAGTTAGCATCTGGGCCATAATCTCCAATTACTGTATTCTAACTCAACCAAGATGCCTTGTAACACAAGTGAGATGCACTGCAGTTCTGCTTAAATAATTTTTTAAAATCTTCTAATTTGTACGTGTGCATATAGAATAGCATATACAATTTTATGAATGTTGGCATCCAGTTTTGGCCTACTTATTGGCAACATGTGAGTCTTGACCCCTACTCTCATAGCTGAAGTATAGGCAGCATAATCACAGATTCTTCTTCTATCTTCATATGGAAACAACGCCATATGGAAGCAGCAGATCTTTCTTCCTTTCATGTACCTGGCAAGAATATAACACCTCTGTCCCTTATCAGGGACACAGTAATCACACTTTCCTTTATTGTTATAGATGGTTGGGGGGGATGGCAGCTGCATTATTACAAACAGCAGCATCAGTATCTTCTGGATATGTTGGATCATGTCAGTGCCCATGCTGGGTAGAGATGATGGGACTTGTATTCCAACACATCTGGACACACAGTGTTCAAGTGACTGAAATTCACCCTGTTCTGTCTGAACAGAAAAGAACAGCCAGTCTTATCTAGCTTTCTGACTATACTAGGCACAATATGGAGAATTCACAAAAGAACAAATATATTTTGTTGGCATATTTGAAACAGGTTGATCCTGATTGAAACTGATTGATAATGACAGCATATGGCAGCTTAAATTACATTCTGGAGTTTGTGGTCCTCTGGAGAAAACCAATAGGTGCTGATGAACATCTGGTTCAAAATGACTCATCCATTAGAGATGATGTTCAAAAATGCTGTGTCCTCTGGCAATAAGCAGACGGAAATTAAGGAGACCTAAATTATAAAATGTCCAAGGGAACATTATACATAAAGGGAGCATTTAATGAAGCATAATGTATTTAGGTGTTTATGCAGAAATGCCAGAAGGCTCAGTGCCGAGATGAGCAAGCTAGAAAACCAGGTATATAGTACCTGGACATATACTGTAGTGGGTATAAACTTGCAGAGAAAAGACTAGTGAGATACTGTTATCTATGATGTATAGTTAGAGTACTGGTCTGGGACTTTGGACAGCCACAGTCTAGCTAGCCCCTATTGAGCACTGAAATTCACTGTGTGATCTTTGGCCATTCAGTTTCATTCAATCTGACCTAAGGTATGGTGCGAATGAATTGGAGAGGAGAAGAGCTATGCACACTGCCTTGAGCTTACTGGAAAAAAAGGTGGGATATAAATGTAACAAACAAACAAGAATATTAGGTATAAAATAAATATATACCGGTATGTATGCATTACAGTGCACTGTGTGTAAAAAAAAGCATAAAGTTGGACACAAATCTAGTCATGTTTAAAACAGAACCATTGAAATCAATGGGATCTAAGCGACTCCTGCTTAAATTAAGCCTTGTTGATCTCAGTTCGCTAAGACTACAAACCAACTGGCTGGATAGCTCAGCAGTTTAGGTATCTGGCTGTTGAGCCAGAGGTTGGGGGTTTGATCTTGTGAGTACAGCCAGCCTGTGTGGCTGTGGGCAAGCTGCACTGTCCCAGGTAGAAGGGAATGGTAAACTGAGTATATTCTCTACCAGGAAAACCTCAGAAAGAGTCATCGTAAGTCAGAATTGACTTGACAATATATGATTATAATTTTTATTAAGACTGCAAATAGTGTGGATTCTCATGTAAAATCTGGATGGCTAGAATTCTTTTCCATTACAACAACCATGCAAGCAATAGGAGGCAATTTGCCAGCTACTGTCACATGCCCAGAATCTGCTAACTGCACAACAGAGCATGCAAAATGGTTCTATTATTATCAGATGTACTGTATGACCAACAACTAGCAAATGGCAAAAATAGCATCATTATGTATGTCGTATTCTGCAATAGCATTTGGACCTCAAAGTTTAGGGCACAGACTGCCATTCTTGTTGCCTCTTTCTCCACCAGCTTTGTAACTGAGTGGTGGTAGGTTCTCCAAGCTTTAGTCTAGACAGCTGCTCCTTCTGAGCCTTCCTCTTCTTTCTCCTCCAGCAGAGAGATTTGTAAAGGAACTGGGTTTTCTTGTACTTCTCCCCCTCCCCCCCTCAAGGATCCACAATTGTCAAGTACCTCATGCCAGAGGTCTTCTTTATAAATGTATTCCTACTTCCTGGGTAGCTTCTTGGAGTGAGTCCTTTACCCCTGAGGAACTCTTTCAGGTGTCTCCAAGGGACACTTCCTTTGGGGCTTCTCCTCCTCCTGCTGGCCCTTTTATACACTCCTTCCACTACCCTAGAATTTGCCTCCTCCTGGGGTTTCTAGGCCATGAACCGTTTGAGGCCCAGTGTCCTTTGGTTGGTATTCCTCCTGTCTCCACCCATGGTTCGGGCTCCCGAATCACCAAGCCCTCCACTGGATCAGGTGGTAGGCCAGTCTGTTCTTTGGGCCCTGGGTGCCAGGGCATTAGGTTTCTGTGAGCCTGAACCACTGTCATCGCCCCATTTCTCTGCCTATTCATCTGTCTGTCTGTCTGTCTAAATTAATTTACCATATACCTTACCCTCCTCCTTGCAGGGGGTCTTCTTGTTCCCATCAAGTAGAGCAATGAAAAGGGATTGTGGAAGTTGCAGATCAAAATACTTGGAGGCCAAATGTTCCTTACCTGTGGACTGGCAGAAAAATAAAGGAAAAGACTGTGAAAAACAAAGAATTAGATGTCAGATATGCATCCTTCAGTTAATGGAAGTACTCTGCTAATCATCATGGAAGGTCCTCTCCCTTTGCCCAATTTCACCCAAAGCTCACCCATTCAATAAGGAGTGACAATTTGGATACCATTTTCAGAGAGTTGGCGGGGCTACTGTGGGAAGAGAGTGAAGTCACTGCTGCCATTTCCAGTGCATATGCTTAGGTAAAGGTAAAGGTTCCCCTTGACAATTTTTTTGTCCAGTCGTGTTCGACTCTAGGGGGCGGCGCTCATCCCGCTCTTCAAGCCATAGAGCCAGCGTTTTGTCCAAAGACAATCTTCCGTGGTCACATGGCCAGTGTGACTTAGACACGGAACGCTGTTACCTTCCCACCGAGGTGGTCCCTATTAATCTACTTGCATTTGCATGCTTTAGAACCGCTAGGTTGGCGGGAGCTGGGACAAGTGACAGGCACGCACTCCGTTGCGTGGATTCAATCTTACGACTGCTGGTCTTCCGACCCTGCAGCACAGGCTTCTGTGGTTTAGCCCGCAGCACCACCACGTCCAGGTTTAGGTGCATACACCTAAACCAAAATAAAAGAAAAGAAAAGAAAATGACCCAGGAAGGGTCATGTCTCAGTTTTAAAAGAGGAAGTCTTGTGTAAATTAGAACACAGAACAAGCCCTTTTATATACAGGAATACAAGCCAAGAAAGAATTTGAAAAGCAAGATGTTGATTATATCAGTACTGATATTGATTTATATCTACCATTTACGGATTTTAAAAAAAAAGGAAATCAGAAGCTCGTACTTGGCTAGAGGGGAAGATGGGACTGTTAGATTACTGATTTACCAAACAGGCATTGAGAGAAACCAGAAAACTATTAGAGGCTGCCTCGCTCCTGCTGTGTCCAGCAAAGCATCCATGGCCCTGATTGCTTTACCTTTAGTGTTTTGGGAAATGCACTAGGCAAAAGGCATTGTGTGGTGTGAGAATCAGGAGAAACACTGGATTTTCTGAATACAAAGCTTTCCCATTCTCTCAACATGCCTCTGGAGTGAGGAGGAAGATATGTCACCTTATTTTCCCTCCAGAAAATCTTCCTCCATTTTTGTAGGGAACTTCTCAGAGTTAGTGGTTTCAGCCATTTTGAATCCTCGTTCTCGTGTTTCCTTTCGGTTGCTTTTCCCATGCATAATTCCACAACTTCATATCAGAGCTCTTGATGAATATTTTCAGCTGAATACCATCTGGCCCCTGACACTTGCATCTTGTTAATGTGTCAATTAGTTCTTGAACTTTCCCCCATTTTGTTAACCTTCCATTTGACACCTGCCATCATTTTTTTCCCTGCCACAAAAAACAAATGTTTCAGTCTGGTCTAATCCAGCAAGGCTAATCTTATGTTTTCAGAAGACTGAAAAATTGGCATATTTAGAGAACATATCGCACGAAGGGGAGGAAACAAAAGGTCAGTTGAGAACATATATTTTGCTGATGACATAGTACAACCTTGTATATGAAGAAAAGGCAAAGCTGTTTCCAAAGTATCCTATGGCTATAATGTTTCTTTTTTTTTTTTTAAAGGCAATTGCAGTACAGGGGAATATTCCTTCCTTCCTTCCTTCCTGAGAAGTCAACTTCAGTGGTTCTCCTCTGACTATGTAATAACAAGGAAAATTCTAACCATATAATGGTTACTTAAATAAGTGCTATGAATCTTATTTGAAATATTTTTTTAAAAAAACTGTTTTTTCTAAATGAGTGTAAGTGCCAAGTTGGCACAAAGGCCCTAAATGCATTTACTTGGAAGCAAATGATTGTGGGGTAACAGTTCTTCCTATCTGTAAGAGTATTCTATTTATATTACATACCTCTCAACTCAAAATCTTGATATAAACACAGCAAACCAATATAGAAGGTACACAGCATGTTGTGCTTTTCTCATGTAAAAACTCTGATGGGAATGCTACTTTTTTTTAAAAGCAATTTTTCAAAATATCTTGGGCTGAAACAGTGGCTTAGGTCAGTGGTTGCCAACCTTGGGTAACCTAGGTGCTCCTGGACTGCAGTTCCTGGAAATCTTCTCCACCAGCTGTGCTGGTCAGGGCTTTCTAGGAGTTGCAGTCCAAGAACACCTGGGTTACTCAAGGTTGGGAACCACTGGCTTATATGATCAATAAAAATGAAATCATATTACTTTTTACAAATAGATTAATGAACTAAACCCAGTATTTAAAATTCTATAACTGGTTCGTATAATATTAGTTTTCATAGCAATTGTGAAATTTTGTTTATATGATCCCTTTGAAGATTTCCCTGCATTTTTGAGATGCTGGAGTACCTGGAGGTCATGACACAAGTTATAATGGGATTTTATTAACAGAAATTCAACAAACTTAGTGACAAACAAAGAAAATAAGTTGGTGTGATGTTTTTGTTTGTATGTTTGTTTTTGCATTAATATATACCCCCGGGCAAAGTGCAGCACCCTCACCATTCCTCACCGTTGATTATGCTGGCTTGGACAAATGACAATTCCAGCCCATCAAGATCTGGAGGGCTGTGCTTGGCTTTGTTGTTTTTGTTGTTGTTTAGTCGTTAAGTCGTATCTGACTCTTTGTGACCCCATGGACCAGAGCATGCCAGGTCCTCCTGTCTTCCACTGCCTCCCAGAGTTTGGTCAAATTCATGTTGGTAGCTTTGGTGACACTGTTCAACCATCTCGTCCTCTGTCGTCCCCTTTTCCTCTTGCCTTCACACTTTCCAAACATCAGGGGCTTTTCCAGGGAGTCTTATCTTCTCCAGCACCATAATTCAAAACCATCAGTTCTTCCGTGGTCAGCCTTCTTTATGTTCCAGCTCTCACTTCCATACATCACGACAGGAAAAACCATAGCTTTGACTATGTGGACCTTTGTCGGCAAGGTGATGTATCTGATTTTTAAGATGCTGTCTAGGTTTGTCATCACTTTCCTCCCAAGAAGCAGGCATCTTTTAATTTCGTGGCTGCTCTCACCATCTGCAGTGATCATGGAGCCCAAGATGGTAAAATCTTTCACTACATCCATATCTTCCCCTTCTATTTGCCAGGAGGTGATGAGACCAGTGATCATGATCTTAGTTTTTTTTTAATGTTGAGCTTCAGACCATTTTGCGCTCTCCTCTTTCACCCTCATTAAGCAGTTCTTTAATTCCTCCTCACTTTCTGCCATCCGTGTGGTATCATTTGCATATCTGAGGTTGTTGATATTTCTTCCAGCAATCTTAATTCTGGCTGGGGATTCATCCAGTCCTGGTTTCGCAGGACATATTCTGCATAAAAGTTAAATAAGCAGGGAGACAATATACAGCCTTGTCGTACTCCTTTCCCAATTTTGAACCAATCAGTTGTTCCATATCCAGTTCTAACTGTTGCTTCCTATCCCACATATAGGTTTCTCAGGAGACAGATAAGGTGATCAGGCACTCCCATTTCTTTAAGAACTTACCATAATTTGTTTTGGTCCACACAGTCAAAGGCTGTTGCATAGTCAAGAAGCAGAAGTAGATATTTTTCTGGTAACTCTCTGGCTTTCTCCATAATCCAGCACATGTTAGCAATTTGGTCTCTAGTTCCTCTGCCCCTTCAAAATCCAGCTTGTACTTCTGGGAGTTCTCGGTCCACATACTCCTGAAGCCTACCTTGTAGGATTTTGAGCATAACCTTGCTAGCGTGTGAAATTAGTGCAATTGTACGCTAGTAAGGCCTTGTTGGACAGCCACTTTGCTTTCTTTCATTTCCTTTTCTTTGGGATGGTTTTTGTTGCTGCCTCCTGTACAATGTTATGAGCCTCCATCTGTAGTTCTTCAGGCACCCTGTCCACCAAATGGAGTTCCTTAAATCTGTTCTTCACTTCCACTGTGTGGAAGTTCCTTAAATCTGTTCTTCACTTCCACCTAATAAGGGGTTTGGTTTAGAATATACCTGACTAGTCGACTAGTGTTTCCTACTTTCTTCAGTTTAAGCTTGAATTTTGCTATGAGAAGCTGATGATCAGAGCCACAGTCAGCTCGAGGTCTTGTTTTTGCTGACGGTATAGAGCTTCTCCATCTTTGGCTGCAGAAAATATAATCAATCTGATTTCGATATTGCCCATCTGGTGATGTCCATGTGTAGAGTCGCTTCTTGTGTTGTTGGAAAAGACTGTTTGTGATGACCAGCTTGTTCTCTTGACAAAATTCTATTAGCCTTTCCCCTGCTTTGTTTTGAACTCCAAGGCCAAACTTACTGGTTGTTCCTTTTATCTCTTGACTCCCTACTTTAGCATTCCAATCCCCTAGAATGAGAAGAACATATTTCTTTGGTGTCAGTTCTAGAAGGTGTTGTAAGTCTTCATAGAATTGGTCAGTTTCAGCCTCTTCCGCATGGGTGGTTGGTGCATAAAATTGGATTATTGTGATGTTGAAAGGTCTGCCTTGGATTCGTATTGACATCATTCTATCAGTTTTTGAGATTGTATCTCAGTACAGCATTTCCCACTCTTTTGTTGACTATAAGGGCTACTCTATTTCTTCTACGGGATTCTTGCCCACAATAGTAGATATGATAATCGTCTGAATTGAATTCACTAATTCCCGTCCATTTTGGTTCAATGACACCCAGGATGTCAAAGTTTATTCTTGCCATCTCCTGTTTGACCATATCCAGCTTGCCAAGGTTCATAGATCTTACATTCCAGGTTCCTATGCAGTATTTTTCTTTGCAGCATTGGACTTTCCTTTCACTTCCAGGCACGTCCACAGCTGAGCATCCTTTCGGCTTTGGCCCAACCACTTCATTAGCTCTGGAGCTACTTGTACTTGTCCTCCGTTCTTCCTCAGTAGCATGTTGGACGCCCTCCGACCTGAGGGGCTCATCTTCCAGTGTCATCTCTTTTAGCCTTTTGTTCCTGTCCATGGAGTTTTCTTGGCAAAGATACTGGCGTGGCTTGCCAGTTCCTGCTCCAGGTGAATCATCTATAGTCAGAACTCTCCACTATGACCTGTCTGTCTTGGGTGTCCCTGCACAGCATAACCCATACCTTCTCTGAATTAATCAAGCCCCTCGCCACACCAAGGCAGAAATCACTCAATCTAGTCTGGAGGTGTGACTGAGGGGCCTAACACCGAGAGAGGTCCAGAAGGAAAAATCAAGAAACTGGGCCTTGGCAGTGGCTCCTCAGTTGTGGAACAACTTACAGTACCTTTAGAGATCCATATGGCCCCTTCACTGGGTGTCTTTAAAAGCCAATTAAAATATGACTGTTTAGGCAGTCCTTCCCTCTGGATATTATTTGATTTATTTTTGTTTTCCGTCTTGAACGATTATTTATTTTATTTTTGGATGTTGATACTATTTTAATTGTTTTTGTTGTGTTTGATGTATGCCGCCCAGAGTAGTCGAAACGACTAGATGGGCGGGATAGAAATGTAATAAATAAATAAATAAATAAATAAACAAACAAACAAACAAACAAACAAACAAACAAACAAACAAACAAACAAATAAATAAATAAATAAATAAATAAATAAATAAATAAATAAATAAATAAATAAATAAATAAATAAATAAATAAATAAATAAATAAATAAATAAATAAATAAATAAATAAATAAGGCAGCAGTCCGTGAAAGGTGCTGGGCTACCCTTGCCCATCTCAAAGAAAATGGGCTTTGAAGAAGTACTCTATTTCTACTCCTGCAAGGAGGTGCCACCCAGACGTTCTGTATTTGTTGCTAGCTGATTCCTTCCCATTTCTATATACAGCAGTCCCTATGAGTCACATATTGAAGAAAATGGAGTGGTGCCATTATACTGCCAGCAAAATATTGAACAAAATTATATGAATCAGTTAAAGGGAGGGGGGAAGGAAACAAGCCTGCCAGACCTTTTCTGAATCAATGCAATCTTGTGCCCATTTTTGGATGGAAATAGCTCTGCCATCTGTTTTCATTAGGCACCCTCTCCCTTCCTTCAAACCTTTCCTCCAGACATTTCTTTAGATAAACTTTTCCTGGATCACCTTCGTTTCACCTAGCCAGCTTTTCCACTGGCATCAGACTTAACCTGTCCCATGCATCTTGACTTTTGCTGCCTTGTCTCAATGCCAACTCTGCAAACTCTTCAGACAAGGCCTGTGTCATCTTGCTCTTTATCCTGTACCAAGCACAACACTGGTTTTAAATGAAAAATAAAACTAGAAGTAGTAACTGTGTGCTTCTTTCCCCCAAATAACATGGCATCCAGCCTATATAGAAGTCATGCCCTGTAAACTAGGAGAATTTCTTCTTATTCTTTCATTCCTCCTCAAACATGGGCTGGTGACTATTCAATGCACAAACTCTGGCGCAATCTTTCATTTTCTCCTTCATTCTCACTTCAAAACTGCATCCTAGGCACTGCCAAATAAGATCCTAGAGCAACGGTTCTCAACCATTGGCCTTCCAAAGGTTTATTTAAATATTTAAAATATTTCACTTCACCTTAGTCCCTCAAAAAGGCCCAAGGTGATTTATACCATTAAAAGACAATGTTTAAATGCTGAAATCAGTAAGTATACAAATATTACACTGAATGAAACAAATACCACACACACACACACACACAAATTGGTAAACAAAATCAACATTAGAAACAGATTCAAACCAACAAGGCACAATATTCTAGAAGAGAAAGGACTATCTGCTTGCAGAAGGACAACAAAGATAGGGCCAGCCTGGCCTCCCATAGAAGGGAGTTCCAGAGCCTGGGAGCAACAACAGAGAAGGCCTCTCCTTTGTCCTCACCAAACCACCTGCGAAGGTGGTGGGACCAAAAGAAAGGGGTCATAAAGGAAGACACAGTCCTTGAGATAACTTGGATCCAAGCCATTTAGGGCTTTATAGGTTAAAACTAGCACTTCAAGTCCAGCAATTTTGGACTTCAAATCAATGATCCACCAGCAGACGTAGTCAATGGTTAACTATTATGGTGGTGTTAGGGAGCCCAGAATGTCAGGAGGGTTGAATGTTCAGACCCACTGTTCTAGAGCAAAGTCATGGACTGTTCTAATTCAAACTAAGTTCTGGTTATTAGGTGTATTATGTAAGAAGTCAGACCTATGAAATGTGTAGTATTTGTGGCATCCCTTGAAACGGAGATAGGATCATTTAATATAAAATGATCAGTTTTTATCTGTGTATATAAGTGGTTGTCAACCTTTGGTCCTATGACTGTTTGGGATTTCAACTCCCAGGAGCTTTAGGCAGTGTGAGCAATATTGAAGGATTTCAGTGGGGGATAAACTTGCAAACATCTGAGGGACCAAATTTTAGAATTACTGGTGTATATGCATGCAAGGATGGGAGGGTGAAGATGAGGGGGGCACTAATGGTGTTTCCTACACCCACATCTAAAACCTGTGAATAGAGAATACAATTTCTGAGGACTGTGTAGATAAGCAGGGTGAGGGAGGCAGTGACATGCTCCTGTGTCCCCCTGCCATTTATAACACTCGGAATGTTGTCTAAATAAGGCTACCTTTTTACTAAAGTTAGAAATAAGTTGCAGAATAAATGGGATAATGTGAAAAGGAACAGAGAAGGTTGGCAACAGTGTGTAATACCTATAGTTTTTTAACTTAATTGGACAGTGCTTCTTTTAGATGCTCATCTCAAAAATTCATGAGTACTCCAAGTATTACAGCTGTTGAATCATAAGGTGTACTTAAGTTTTTCACACATGGCTTCTCCATGTTGGCTTTATTTTTGTGAAAATTAATCATGGCACAGTGTAATATGTCATATGTTGTTGTTCACCTGAGGTTGTTTTTACCTGATTTTCAGACCTGCTAAGGACCAGATGATTTCTAAATGTCCTAATATGTAAACCCATAGAATTCAAAGAAGGTGTATGTAGCAAGTGCCCTTGCTCGAGCATGAGTTCCTCCTGCAACGAAGTGCTCCAGTGCAATAAAGTGCAGGGTAAGAAGACACAGTGAGTTTAGCAGCTGTGTGAGTTCAGCAGCAGGGCAAGGAAGCCAGGGCCCCAGATACTGACTGTTACTTCCCTTGAGAAAAGGTTTGGCAAGCTCTAAACAAATATCAGCATGCAGTCAGACAGACAGCAGTGGGTTGGAGGCTTTCCCATGTTTTGCACGGAGTGTCATGTGTATGACTATATGCCCCTTGGGCAAAAATCATGGATGTGTCCTTGTTGCAGGGAGCTCCAAGAACTCAGAGAATGGGTTTGCTCCCTTGAGGTCTTGGTTGCAGGCCGGGAGAAGCAGAGGCAGGGAGAGAAGGACCATGATGAGACTTACAGGGACCTTCAGGCATCATCCCACCCACAGACAAGCAGCTCCTCAGCTGCTGGGATTGGGAAGGCTGGAGGATGCCAATGTGGGCAAGAGAGAAACCATCCCCTAGAGGGGGACCCCTTCTACGGGTGACGAGCCCCTATCCAGTTGCACTGAGGATACTCCTCATGGGGAGGGGGCTTCTGGTAGTGGGTGATTCGATTGTCAGGAACATAGAGCGAAGGGTCTGTGACAGTTGTGAGGACCACACAATGACTTGCCTGCCTGGTGCAAAGGTTGCAGACATCACATCTCGTCTGGATAGGCTGGTACAGAATGCTTGGGATGAGGTAGCAGTGGTGGTGAATGTCGGCACTAACAGCATGGGGAAATGTAGCTGCAAGGTCCTGGAGGCCAAATTTAGGTTGTTAGGGAGGAAGCTCAAAGCCAGGACCTAAAAGGTAGCATTCTCAGAAGTGCTACCTGTTCCATGTGCTGGGCCAGCTAAGCAGGCGCTGCTCAGGGGTCTCAACGCGTGGATGAGATGGTGGTGTCGGGGAGGGGTTTAGATTCATTAGGCATTGGGGAACGTTTTGGGAGAAGAGGGACAGGCTTCGCTTGTGCAAGGGGGACGGGCTTCGCTTGAACGAACACGGAACCATACACTAGGCCATAACAGAAATCTGATGGAATTCAGAGAACCAGTTGGAAACTGCAGTCCCAGGCTATAAACTCTATAGGAGGGATAGGGAGGGGCGTTTTGGAGGTGGGGTGGCCATCTATGCCAAAGAAGGGGTAGAATCTAGCAGAGTGGAGATAGGCAGCACGTCTGATTCCATCGTAGAATCACTGTGGGTAAAACTACCAGGCCTAAGGAGTGATGTGATAGTGTGTGTGTGGGGGGGGGATTGTTATCGTCCTGCAGATCAAAAACTTTAGCGGGACCTTGAAATAAGGAGAGAAATCAGAGGGGTATCCAAAAGGGACAGGATTGTAATCATGGGGGACTTCAATTATCCTCACATCAACTGAGTCAATGTGTGCTTGGGTAAAGAAAGAGAGACAGGGGAGCAACTTGTCATGGAGTCCACCAGAGGATAGATGATTCTGGATTTAATATTGTGTGGTACTCAGGACCTGGTCAGGGTCATGAATGTCACTGAGCTGCTAGGGAATAGTGACCATGCTGCAATCTCTTTTGCCATGCATGTTGAGGGGAGAGTGTCAAGAAAATCTGAAACAAAGACCCTTGATTTCTGAAGGGCGGACTTCCCTCACATGAGGAAACTAGTTAGAAAGAAGTTGAAAAGGAAGGCAAAAAGAACCCAATCTGTCTAGAGTGCATGGAGCCTGTTTAAAACAACAGTACTAGAGGCCCAACGGAAGTGCATGCTGCTAAGAAAGAAGGGCTCAACTAAGTCCAAGAAGGTGCTGGCATGATTAAGGAGTGGAGTTAGAGAGGCTTTAAAGGGCAAGGAGGGGTCCTTCCATAAATGGATATGCTTCCCAAATGACGAAAATAAAAAGGAGCACAAACTGTGGCAAAAGAAATGTAAGAAGATGATATGGCAGCCAAAGAAAGACTTTTAGTAACGTATGGCCAGCAATATAAAGGGGAATAATAAAAGCTTCTCTAAATATGTTAGAAGCAGGAAATCTACCAGAGAAGCAGCTGGCCCTCTGGATGGTGAGGAAGGTAAAGGAGAGGTAAAAGGGGACTTGGAGATTGTAGAGAAATTAAATGAGTTCTTTGCCTCTGTGTTCATGACAGAAGACCGTGGGCAGATTCCGCTGCCCAAACGGCCCCTCTTGACTAATGAATTAAATCAGATACATGTTAAAAGAGAGGATGTTTTAGACCTAATTGATAAACTTAAGATCGATAAGTCACCGGGCCCAGATGGCATCCACCCAAGGGTTATTAAGGAAATGAGGAATGAAATTGCTGATCTCTTAAACTAAAATATGCAACTTGTTCCTTAAAACAGCCACAGTGCCAGAGGATAGCAGATGTCACACCAATCTTTAAAAAGGGAAGGAGGGGGGACCTGGAAAACTACAGGCATGTTCCAGGGAAGATGGTGGAAAGCCTCATCCAAGATAAAATCTTAAAACACATAGAAGAACAAGCGTTGCTGAGGGAAAATCAGCATGGCTTCTTTAAAGGTAAGTCTTGCCTCACAAACCTTTTAGAATTCTTTGAAAAGGTCAACAGGCATGAGGATGTGGGCGAACCAGTGAATATTGTCTATCTGGATTTTCAAAAAGCGTTTGACATGGTTCCTCACCAGAAAACTCTACAGTCAAGGGATAAGAGGGCAGGTCCTCTTATGGACTGAGAATTGGTTGGGAACCAGGAAACAGAAAGTAGGTGCCAATGGACAATTTTCAGAATAGAGAGAGGTGAAAAACAGTGTGCTCCAGGAATCTGTCCTAGGACCTGTAATTTTCAACCTGTTCATAAATGACCTGGAGACAGGGATAAGCAGCGAGGTGACCAAGTTTGCAGATGACACAAAACTTTCCTGGGTTTGTGAAGAGCCCCAAAAGGATCTCTCCAAGCTGGGAGAATGGCGGCAAAATGGCAAATGTGTTTCAATAGAAGAAAATGTAAAGTAATGCATGTTGGGGCAAAAAATCAAAACTTTATTTATCAGCTGATGGATTCTGAGTTGTCCGTGATGGATCAGGAAAGAGATCTAGGTGTTCTGGTGGACAGCTTGATGAAAGTGTCAGCCCAATGTATGGCGGCAGTGAAGAAGTCCAATTCCATGCTAGGTATCATTAAAAAGGGGATTGAAAATAAAACAGCCAACTTTATCATGCCATTGTACAAAATGCTGTCAAGGCCGCACCTGGAGTATTGCGTGCAGTTCTGGTCACCTCACCTCAGAAAAGACATTGTGGAACTGGAAAAGGTGCAGAAGAGAGTGACTAAAATGATGACTGGGCTGGGGTACCTCCGTTATGAGGAAAAGCTATAGTGTTTGGGGCTCTTCAGTCTAGAGAAAAGGTGCCTAAGGGGGAACATACTGTAATTGAGACATATAAAATTATGCAGGGGATGGATAAAGTGGATAGAGGGAAGCTCTTTTCCCTCTCGTGCAATACTAGAACTAGGGGACATCAACTTGAATTGAGTGTTGGGAGAGTGAGAACAGACAAAAGAAAATATTTCTTTACCCAGCATGTTGTTAGTCTGTGGAACTCCTTGCCCCAGGATGTGGTGATGGCATCTGGCCTAGATGTCTTTAAAAGGGGATTGGACAGATTCCTGGAGGAAAAGTCCATTGCAGGTTACAAGCCATGATGGGGATGTATAATCTCCAGGCTTAAAAGGAAGGTACCTCCAAATGCCAGATGCAGGGGAGAGGAATCAGGAGGCAGGCATCTAGTTGTCTCGTGTGCTCCCAAGGGCATCTGGTGGGGCCACTGTGAGATTCAGGAAGTTGGGCTAGATGGGCGCTTGGCCTGATCCAGTAGGGCTCTTCGTATGTTCTTATGTAATTTATTTCCCCCTTTACTGTAGATTGTCCTTGATGCTTAGGTTGTTGGACTGGCACTCGGAAGATCTAGATTCTAATCTACGCTGGCCCATGAAACTGACTGGTGAGCTTTGCTCAGTCAATCTGTCTGGTTTCTTCTTATGAAAAAGAATAGTTCGGACTTGGTGCAACATATTAGCCTAACCTCCCTCACAGGGTTGTTTTGAGGATAAAGTAAGGAGAATGTGAACTACATATGTCACCCTGAGCTACATGGAGGAAAGCAAGGATATAAATGAAATAAAAATAATAATATAGTTCTGAATCCCCTTTATTGGTTTCTTCTTCTGAAAAACAACAGCACGGTGTAGATATGACATCAGACTTTCCTTATGTGCTTGCCTATTTTGACATACAGTACATGGGCTTTAAACATGTGTACACTTCCCTCCCCCCAGACCTCTGAAATAATGTCCATATGAAACCAAACACTAACGAAGATGTCCTGAAATGCTTATGCACATAAATGTGCAACTAGTTCTCAGCTTGTCTGGGCAAGTTATCATGACATATATTAACACTGATTAGAGTTTTCCTGCCTCTTGGACTTAGAAAATCACAGTCACAATACCAACACTCAGCAGTATCAGCAACCTGGGGAAAAACTGTGTTTTACAGAATACTTAACAGATTTGCAAAAACAAATCAGACAAAACAGATATATAAAATTTTTAGTAAGATTCATTGTCTGAATAGGTTGTGTCCTTGTTTCTTCCCCATCTGTGAAGAATCATTTTTAAATATTTATAGGAATGGAAGCAAAAATTGTCTATACATATAAATAGAGAAACCCAAGAAGTTAATTTGTCCTGATGGGTTCACTCTGCTAGCACCCCCAGATTTTAAAAATTAACCATAAAGGGAAGATAGCAGATAGGATGATGATGATGATGATGATGATGATGATGATGATGATGATGATGATGATGATGATGATGTATGTGTGTATTGCGCCTACAGTTTTCAGCAAGTTCTTCACCAGCAGCATTTCTATGTTAAAAAGGAATATATTAATTCATCCTGCAACTTACTTCTGAAAACAGTAAATGTAATAAATGGATTGCTCTTTAACATTATGCCTCAAATAGAATCTTTAGTCAAATTGCTCTCCTTACTCTGGTGGTCAAGGATGACAGAAATCCAAACATTTAGGTGCAAATGCAAAGCTGTCTAATTACCATTGCCCAATAATATAAACCTTTGTTCACAGGAATAATCATGAATTTTATTCACTTGATTAAGAATGAACAGTGGTTCGTGTGGCTGGGCCAAATGAAGAATTGAAATATATCAGTTTGGTAATCAGACACAATTTAATGTTACCATATTAGATGTTAATAAAACCTTTCAGTGTTGTCCAAGCTGACACCCTCTTGATATGTTAGAGCAATAGTTCCCAGCCAAGGGTGGCCCTGGTGTTCTTGGAGTTCAACTCCCAGAAACCCCCGCCAGCACAGCTGATGGTGAAGGCTTCTTGGAACTGCAGTCCAAAAACACCAGGGTTACCCAAGGTTAGAAGACAACCATCATTCCTAGCCAGCATGGCCAATGGCCGTTAGTCTGGAAAAGGTTGAACTCAAGACTCGGTGATGCCTATAACAGCAATGACATCATATTTGTTGGAGAAGGGCAAGGAAGAAGGAAGACACATATGAATGCCATCAAAGTCCTGAATAGCTTTGAGAAAGGCGGCTTTGGTTGAAGAAAGCTTAGTACCTACTCTCCAAACAATAGAGAATAGCCAGTGTAGTTCCCCACCTATTTGTGCATGTGAGGTTAACCTCTGCCTCTGCAAATGTAAAAACTCAACCACAAACTTGAATCAGTTAACTTAGTTGATTGGCCAACTAAAGCTTGAGCTAATTACTTAATGACAATGGGTCAATCAGTGGGGCTGCATCTTTTTATTGTTAAGACTCTGACACTCCTTTAACAATGAGAATAATTTTGCATGTGAGGTTCAACTTACGTTTTGTTGTAATTAGTATATGAGAAAGGCATCGGGAGCATGTTTTTGTGAAATGTAAATTTGTTTTGAAACTGTTAAGAACATAAGAGGAGCCAATTCAAGCCAAAAGTCCATTGTATCTGTAGACTAGAGATGGGCATGAAGCACTTCATGCCGGGTTGTCCCAAGCTATCAGCATGGCAACAGAGGTGCCAGGTGTTCCCTGCTTCTACCCCCACGCTGGCATCTCCACTCAGCAGCTGGCACACACTGCTCATTCCCTCCCTATTGCACACTCTTCCAGTCCTGGCAGGAGCACAGACTTCTCTGCCTCCTCCAGCAGCTGCCAACTCAGATGAGGAGGTGGGGCAGAGATTCCTACAGCGCTGCCTGTGAGTGGTATGCCGATGACATAGGATGACCTGGCACCAAGTGCTTCATGCTTATCTCTACCATGGACCAAATGTGATCAATAGGCAACCTTGCAAATGGGAGGAATAAATAATAATAGTTGTGGGCCGTGACTTACGGCAATCCTTTTCAGGGTTTTCCAGGTAGAGAATACTCAGTAGTGGTTTACAATTCCCTTCTTCTGGGGGTGCCCTGGGACTGTACAGCTTGCCCAAGGACACATAGGGTGACTCTACTCACAGGAGGCACAGTGGGAAATTGAACTTCCAACCTTCCATTCATTGAGCTATCCAGCCCTAGGAGAAATTAGGAAATGATTTTAAAAATCATCACTGCAAAGACTCATTCTTCACAGCTGCCATATCTGCATGTTTAGCGTACCAATGAAACCCAAAACCTTATCCCAAGAACCAAAGAAGGCAAGAGAAGTTACATCTTCCAAAACTATGAAAGATGTTAGGGACAGTCACATATGGCAAAGCCCCCCAACTCTTCTGTTTTGGCCCTGTTCTGTAATTAAGACTCAGTGGTATAATCATAACAGGCACCTGACAGGAAGCAACTAGTTAAGTATGAAAATCACTCAAGGTCTACAGCCTCTGATGCTATCCAGCCTTCTCAACAGCAATGTTTTTCCCCCTCCTGTGCTGCCTCTGGAAGGAAGCTATCTCCTCCTACAGCCTTAATTCCACTTAATAACGATGCTCTCCCATGCACTTGGTTTGTAAATAAATTGACATCTCTAAATGACCATACATTTCAACAACCTTCCGGAAAGAAATGTCTTGCACTCAGGGAACTGGAAAGTTCATAACAAAACATACAAGCAGTTTTCCTTTTTTTTCATCCTGTGCGGTTATTTCGCAATGTTTGGTGTTTCTTCACATTCAGCAGCTCCAAGTAAACATTGCTTCACGTACTTTGGTCTCAGTTACTATGTAACTATCAATTTCATTGGGTTTATTCTAAGTAAACGTACATGAGAGTACAAACAGTACCTAGTTGGCTCTACCTGTGATGCAGTTGTGGGCAGGAGCTTAGTGAAATATTTTAAACAATGGTTAGAACTGGATGCAATCATCTGTTAAGCAACATCAACAATAGCATCCCTTAAGTATACTATAGAACACTGGAAAGTGCAGTTAGGCTAGGTTCTTTAGTACTGTACTCAAAATACAGTATCTGAGACAGTAATGCACGAACTTCTCTTGTTATAAATCAGAAATGTTTTATTGTTTAAGCTATTATGTGTAGGAAAAAAAATTAGGAATCAGAATGATGGGACTAGGAAAAAAATCTGTTCTATGTAACACCTCTTCAGTGCCATACATAAAATTGTATTTCAGTTCATGATGTTATCACTTTTGTCCTGCCATGTATCTTTGATGCATTGAGTATTTTTAAAATGTGTTGCATCACTTTGTATTTTCATTAGCAAAATTGTACAAAATATAGTGTACATATCAATTCATTTGATGGAAGTTCGTCAAAGTACAGGAGTTGTAGAGGCTGCTCACTCAGGCCCCTCTTTGCAAGGGGACAGAGGGCTCCACTCGTTTACACTAGTATTACACCTCTCCTCCAAGCTACCTCTTTCACCCAGCAAATGGGAAGAGGTTCCTTGTGGGACCCATTTTCTTCCACGTGATTTGGAGACTGTCTCACAAGTCTTCCTTCCCCTAACCTGCCAGAGGAATCCCTGGTTGACATGCTTTAAGACGATTTCTTAAAAAGAAATATGCTATAGTCCTTTTTTCATAACAATAATAAAGCTTAATTCCTTTGTAGATAAATCTGTGCTTTTATCTGTTCTGTAGGCAAACTAGATATCTCATTGGTTGGTTAATTTTGAACTTTCTGACGTCTCCGTTGGTTTGGGCATGTTGTAAGAATGGCTGAGGGTCGGATTCCAAAATATCTCCCGTATGGAGAATTAGTGCAGGGAAAGCACCCCAGAGGGAGACCACAGCTGCAATACAAGGATATCTGCAAACGGGATCTGAAGGCCTTGGAAATGGACCTCAACAGATGGGAAACCTTGACATCTGAGCATTCCTCCTGGAGGCAGGCAGTGCAGCATGGCCTCTCCCAATTTGAAGAGATACTTGTTCAGCAGGCCGAGGCAAAGAGGCAGTCCCCAAACCAGCAAAATCAGGGAGCTGGACAGGGGACAGATCTTATTTGTCTTCAGTGTGGAAGGGATTGTCACTCTCAAATTGGCCTTCTCAGCCACACTAGACACTGTCCCAAGACCTCTATTTAGAGCATGTTACCATAGTCTCTTGAGACTAAAAGATGCCTACTATTCTGACTTACTACAGGGCAATTACATCACTGTTAGCAGATTTCCTAATCATGACCCATAATCTTCACAGAAACTCTACTGTATGTACGGTCAACTGTGAGGGTTCAAATTTTACCTCCTCTAGTTTCAACAGAGACACTGGGGACACTCGCTTTGGAAAATCATAACTAAGTTTTATTGGAACATGTAACAGCAAGTACGTATGCTCTAACTCAACTTCTGCATTGTCTCTCATCACCAATGGGTCCCACGAGGGCATCCAAACGTCTTTGTCAAAGGGGTTACAGTTTGAGTCATTCCAAGGTCCCTTCACAAAGGGGTTACTGCTTTCCATCTCAGCAGCTTCTGCCTCAGGGTTTAATAACGGGGTGGTCTCTTCATTTGGTCCCTCTGATTCACAAGGGTCTTCCTCTCCTCAAAGAGGGGCCCACTGTCCATCAGGTATCCCCTCCTCTGGGCTTCCTCCAGATGCCATGACTGACGTTCCTTTTCCTCCCTTTCTACCACCTCCTTCTCTTCCCTGAGCTGCCTGTGCCACTCTCTGGCTTCCGACTCTCCCCGGTAGGAAGGACGCGGTGGCAGCCCCCTTCTCCGTCTGTAATCAGCTTCTTCCCTAGGGACCCACACCTTCTCCTATTTTCAGGTCCATGGGTCCTTTAACCCCCCCCCCCAGTATTATGTCCACCTCCCCTTTTATATCTCCCATTCCCACCTCCACGAGGGACCTCCCTCTTTCTCCTCTTCCCGCCAAGTCACTCCCGGTCTGAGTGGCCACTGTCATCTTTGACAGTTCCCGCTCTAATTCCTGGGTATCAACTCCCCACTGTATAGTCTCGATGGGTGGTGTAGGTGGGTTTGTCTGCACCTCTTGTTACTTTTTGAGGGAGGATGACACTCTGGTAAGAGCTTCTACCCTCTTGCCTCACGTCTCACATCAACACACAGAGCATATGCCATCTGAATGACATTTTTGCAACCCAAGAAAGCAACTCTCTCTCTCCCCAACCTGTGCCATTGAATTGTGGTTGCAAAATCGTTTTAAAAACAATAGACAGTTATTTGCACTTTGACCAAAAACTGAGAAAAAACTTGGAAAAGATAGGAGTAACAAGAATAGAAATGTTGTTCTGTTTTGTTGCCAAAATTCAGCAGTCAGATGAGTAACTGCGGGGAGCAATTGACCTCTGGGCCCCTCAAAGTTGCCAAACTCTTCTCCATTTTCTCACCCTTGGGGACAGAGCAAGATAAAGGCAAGGAACCAGATGGTGCCCTTTTCATCCCTCGTACAAAAGACAACTGGGCCTGGCACTTCGTTCTTGCTTGAACATCATTGATGGAACAGCATTCTCCACCACAGCAGAAGGACAGCAACTAATTTATGAAGTTTGGAGCAAGCTGCTTAGCACACTGTGCTCTCCCTACAATTTCTTGCTGCTGTTTCCATTATCTGCCACCTGAGGGAACAACCTCATTCTGTGTAATGGTAGACTGAGCCCTGGTCAACCTATAGAATTATATCCCCCCTCCCCCATTCTTTGTCACCTTCCTCTTCCCAAGTTTCCTTAAAGATGCCTAAATGTTAGGAGGGGGTGGCCATAGCAGTGGAGAGAGAACAAAGTGGCAAGTCCAAATGGTGGATTCTCCACAGTAAAGAACTATGCCTTAGGTGCTGGAGGACAGAAACGTATATGCTACCTGGCTTGTCCCTGTCTTCAGGCTGCTATTGCCTTCAAACACTCCTGAGTACTGTCCCTTTGCCCACACAGAAGTAATGTCCAGCTATCATACAGTTGGCTTCTGTAGGTAGAATGGAGCAAATGGAGCAACACTTTGCCTCAGCCAGAAAAAAAATGATTGGACTAGCTCTATATTAGAACTTGAAAATACAAACATATGCAAAATTGCATTGCTTCTGAAAAAGTCCACACTGCTAGGCAAATAGATACAGAATTGTGGTGATGGATGTATCTTAGGCTGCAAGAAGCCCATTAAACCCAGTGGAACTTAAAGAATTAGAGTGCATATATTTCTACAGTATCCATTTATGCTTTTTAAATGGAGAAAAATTACAGCAAAATGGACAGTATGCATTTTTCTATTCACAGAATTTAATGCACAGAAGATGGACTGCTGGAAGTTAAATGATCAGAAATCTTCATTTTTAAAGTTAAGTGAGTTTATTCATTTTAAGCTTTGCAGCTTCTGGCTAAAACATAAACATGAATAAGAGCGGGAAATGCATTTTAAATTAACCAAGATATTTTCAGAAGACCTCTTTGGTAAACAAAAAGTAAACCTAATTGTCTGATGATTGATCCATATTCCCTCCATTTACTCAAAAGTGTTGAGATTTTTAAATCTATAAATGTATTAAATGTAAAGTTGTATAGTGAATGTAAACTGCCTGATATAGTCAGAACCTTGTATAAAGTGGATTCAGGTGTTTATCAAGGTTGAAGACTTAATATTGTGCAGCTGGTGTAAAATGATGTAAGGTTAGGTAATGTACAATGATGTAATGTGCATTGTGATTGATCCCAAAATGTATAAAAGACCTGTGTTAAGGGGACAAGTTATCTGCTATAAGTCAGATCATTTATTTTTATATTATGTACCGTATCATGTTATGTAGCACATTATGCTGCCAGTTTCATGTCTGAAATCTAAGTTCTTTCTGTACAGTATATTTGTAAATAGACTGTTGAATTTTACTCTCTCAAGTGTTATAGTGTCATTGCAACTATACATTTCCTAACTCTGCTTACATCCAGAAATATTAACAAATCCTCATCACTGTCTGGGCTTCTTAGGATCTTTATAAATAAAAAGTTCAGACTACATATGTCTTATATCTTGTTGTTGTTGTTGTTATTGTTGTTGTTGTTTAGTCGTTAAGTCGTGTCTGCCTTTTTGTGACCCCATGGACCAGAGCACACCAGGCCCTCCCATCTTCCACTGCCTACCGGAGTTGGGTCAAACTGAGATGGCCAAAGTATTGGAGACTCAGCTTCAGGATCTGTCCTTCCAGTGAGCACTCGGGGTTGATTTCCTTCAAAATGGATAGGTTTGATCTTCTTGCAGTCCAGGCAACTCTCAAGAGTCTCCTCCACCAATTCTTTGGTGGTCAGCTTTCTTTATGGTCCATATATCACTACAGGAAAAAACATAGCTTTGAATATGTGAACCTTTGTTGGCAAGGTGATGTTGCTGCTTTTTAAGATGCTGTGTAGGTTTGTCATCGCTTTCCTCCCAAGAAGCAGGCATTTTTTAATTTTGTGGCTGCTGTCACCATCTGCAGTGATCATGGAGCCCAAGAAAGTAAAATCTGTCACTACCTCCATACCTTGCCCTTCTATTTGCCAGGAGGTGATGGGACCAGTGGCCATGGTCTTAGTTTTTTGATGTTGACCTTCAGACCATTTTTGGCAATCTCTTCTTTCACTCTCATTATGAGGTTCTTTCATTCCTCACTTTCTGCAATCAGAGTGGTATCATTTGCATATCTGAGGTTGTTGATATTTCTTCCGGCAATCTTAATTCCTCCAGTCCTGCCTTTCACATGATGTATTCTGCATATAAATTAAATAAGAAAGGAGAAAAGATACAGCCTTGTTGTACTCCTTTCCCAATTTTGAATCAATCAGTGTTTCCTGTCCCACATATAGATTTCTCAGGAGATAGATAAGCCGCCCAGAGTGGTAGAAAATACCAGATGGGCGGGATATAAATCAAATCAAATCAAATCAAATCAATCAATCAATCAATCAATAAGGTGATCAGGCACTCCCATTTCTTTAAGAAATTGCCATAATTTGCTGTGGTCCAAACAGTCAAAGGCTTTTGCGTAGTCAATAAAGCAGTAGTAGATGTTTTTCTGGAACTCTCTGGCTTTCTCCATAATCCAGCGCATGTTAGCAATTTGGTCTCTAGTTCCTCTGCCCCTTCAAAATCCAGCTTGTACTTCTGGGAATTCTTGGACCACACAGTGCTGAAGCCTTTCGTGTAGGATTTTGAGCATAACCTTGCTAGTGTGTGAAATGAGTGCAATTGTATGGTAGTTGGAGCATTCTTTGGCACTGCCCTTCTTTGGGATTGGGATGTAGATTGATCTTTTCCAATCCTCTGTCCACTGTTGAGTGTAGCACCTTAACAGCGTCATCTTTTAAGATTTTAAATAGTTCCACTGGAATGCCATCAACTCCACTGGCCTTGTTGTTAGCCAGGCTTTCTAAGGCCCACTTGACTTCACTCTCCAGGATGTCTGGCTCAAGGTCAGCAACCACAGTATCTCGGTTGTCCGGGACATACAGATCTTTCTGGTATAATTCCTCTGTGTATTCTTGCCGCCTCTTCTTGATATCTTTTGCTTCTGTGAGGTCCCTTCCATTTTTGTCCTTTATCATGCCCATCTTTATCATGTTCTTTTCATATCTTCAATTTTCTTGAACAGATCTCTGGTTTTTTTCCCCCTTTCTATTATTTTCCTCTATATCTTTGCACTGTACGTTTAAGAGGGCCCTCTTGTCTCTCCTTGCTATTCTTTGGAAGTCTGTGTTCCATTTTTTGTAACTTTCCCTATCGCCTTGCATTTTGTTTCCCTTCTCTTCTCTGCTATTTGTAAGGCCTCATTGGACAGCCACTTTGCTTTCTTGCATTTCCTTTTCTTTGGGATGGTTTTTGTTGCTGCCTCCTGTACAATGTTATGAGCCTCCATCCATAGTTCTTCAGGCACTCTGTCCACCAAATGGAGTTTCTTAAATATGTTCTTCACTTCCACTGTATATTCATAAGGGATTTGGTTTACATAGATTACAGCCAGTGGTTTTTCCTACTTTCTTCAGTTTAAGCTTGCCTTTTGCTATAAGAAGCTGATGATCAGAGCCATAATCAGCTCCTGGTCTTGTTTTTGCTGACTTGTTTTTGGATACAAAGAACATAATCAATCTGATTTTGGTATTGCCCATCTGGTGATTTCCATGTGTACAGTCGCCTCTTGTGTTGTTGGGAAAGTGTTTGTGATGACCAGCTTGTTTTCTTGACAAAACTCTATTAGCCTTTGTCCTGCTTCCTTTTGAACTCCAAGGCCAAACTTACCCTTTGTTCCTTTTATCTCTTAACTCCCTACTTTAGTATTCCAGTCTCCTATAATGAGAAGAACATCTTTTTTGGACTCAGTTCTAGAAGGTGTTGTAAAGTCTTCATAGAATTGGTCAATTTCAGCCTCTTCAGCATTGGTGGTGGGTGCATAAACTTGGATTACTGTGATGATGAAAGGTCTGCCTTGGATTCGTATTGAAATCATTCTATCATTTTTGAGATTGTATCCCAGTATAGCTTTTCCCACTCTTTTGTTGACTATGAGGGCTACTCTATTTTCTTCTACGGGATTCTTGCCCACAATACTAGATATGATAATCGTCTGAATTGAATTTGCCCATTCCTGTCCATTTTAGTTCACTGATGCCCAGAATGTCTATGTGTATTCTTGCCATCTCCTGTTTGACCACCTCCAGCTTACCAAGGTTCATAGATCTTACATTCTGGGTTCCTATGCAGTATTTTTCTTTGCAGCATCGGACTTTCCTTTCACTTCCAGGCACATCCGCAGCTGAGTGTCCTTTCGGCTTTGGTCCAACCACTTCATTAACTCTGAAGCTACTTGTACTTGTCCTCCGTTCTTCCTCAGTAGCCTGTTGGACGCCTTCCGACCTGAGGGGCTCATCTTCCAGCATCATATCTTTTAGCCTTATATCTTTACCTGTATTTTAATTAAAAGGAATATGTCTCCTTTCTATCAGTGGCAAGGTTTAACATCAGTGATCAGAAAATAATGAAATAGGACCACCACTCTAGTTTCGGCCATTTGTTTCCTTAAGCATTTATTCCACAACATGGGAAATAAAATAAAAGGTTCTTTTCATCTTGGGCATCCCCCTAAATGCAAACGAAACGCTAGCCCTTATGTACCGGCCTCTTGCCCATTGAGGCTTCCTCCGGGGGTTGTGAAATTGCCGAGTCCTCTTCGTTGACAGATCGTGCGTTCCCTGCCGTCAAATCGGAACCGATCGATAGCGACCCTATGAGGGCTTTCAAGCTAAGCGAGTTATTTAAGGAGTGGATTCACCGGTTCCAGTCCCTCAGTGAGTTTCCATGGCTGGGCGAGTATTTGCACTCAAGCCTCCTGAGTCCCAGCCCGGCGCTCTATCCACGATACCGAACTGGTTTCCAAAAGAAGACCTCTTTTTTTTTCCACCGGGGATCGCAATCTCCCCTTTGTGTTGGGCGCTTAATATCTCGAACCTACCCCACCCCCGCTGACGTCGAAGCAACAACTCAACAGCTACCGGTTTTTCCAGTGCTAATTTTGCGGGGGAGGGGGGGAGATGCGGGGCCGAGAGCAGGGCGCGTCGGCGCCGCCTCACCGTGTTATTTTCAAGCCTCGTTCCAAACCCCCCCCCCGCCTCCCCGGCCCGTCCGTGATGTCAGTCCTACAATATGACTACATGTTGCCGAGCGTCTCTCACTGTCTGCGAGCGGGCGGGCGGGCGGGCGCGTTTGACTGCGGGGAGGAGGAGGGGGGGCGCGAGTCTCCACTTCAGTTCTGGCCTCTCTGGCTCTCCATTGGGCAATTACGTAAATGTCAGCAGCCTTCTCTTGCCTATCTCCCTTCATTCCTCCACCCCCCCTTTCCAACCAGCTTTGCCTAGTTATGCAATACCCAGGCGCACACATCTACTGTACCACACACGCCCGGCTCCAACAGGGCGGGGGGAGGAAAGCGTAAGGGGAGGGGCGCTGGGAGAGAAGGGAAGGGGCGAGGAGGAGGAGGAGGAGGAGGAGGGGAAAGGGGTTCAATTCAAGTCTGTTCCTGCCCCTGTCACGTCCCTCCGAGAGGCATCCATTGGCTGCTCCCCGAGAAGCGCCGAGCTCTGATTGGAACCGAGCCGCCGCCAGTCATCAGCGCCGAGGCTGGCATGAGGATTGTACGTTGTGAGGAGTATACAGTATTGACCTACTAACACACATCTCTCCCCAGCGGCAGCGGCGGCGGTGGCGGCGGCGGAGCTGGTTAAAGGCGGCCGCGGTGCAGCAGGAGGAGGAAGGCGACGCGTCCGCTGCTCCGCTGGGCTCCCGGACCTCTCGCTCGCTCCGCGCTCTCCTCGGCGCCCGGGAAAAGGGCTCTGGGTCTGGCGCTGGGAAGGAAAGGCAGCGCCCAGGGGAGCCGGCTTGCGGCGGGTCTTCCTTCCCGCCACGGTCGCCCGGAGCGCTCTCTCCCTCTCCCTCCCTCTCTCTCTCAGCCCGCGCCCCCTCCGAGGTGATCAGCGGGGAGACGCGGCGAGGAGCTGCGGGGAAGGCACGGGACTCGACTCTCGCTCTCACCACTGGTGGGAACTGCCAAGGTATATAGAACCCTGCTTGGGACCCTAGCTTGTTTTTCCTCCTCCTCCTCCTCCTCCTCCTCCTTTTCTTCCTTCTCTTTCTCTCTGCTCGTTGTGGACCGCTCTGTGTTGCCGCCTGTTTCGAGTTCTTCTTCTTAATTAGGTCTCTACACGTGCCTGTCCGTGAAAAAAATGCACATTTGTGCCGATCGCTCCCTCCCTCTCGTTCTCTCTTTGCATCTGTATCTGTAAAGTAACTTTTTTTCTCCCACCCTTTGGCACGTCAGCGCCGGGACTCGCCCCCTGAAGGGTGGCCGCCGGGGCTCTGATTTGTTTGCAGCGCCCCTCGGAGCGGCGCTGGGAACTCCGCGCGTCGCTGGCCGCCGCCGCCGCCGCCGCTTGTTTGCTGGCTCTGGGCTCTCTACGTTGCTGTTGCATAATATGTCTCCTTGTCTGGGGAAAGCGGGTGCTTTAGAGGAGACCAGCGACGGCGGGGCGCGGGCGGAGGAGAGCGGATCCTGACACTGAGCGATCTCGCCAGGATAGGAGAAGGGCCGCCTGTTTGAGCAGGGCTGGCAAAGGGGAAGAGATGCGGGAGAGAGAATACAGTACTCGGTGTTGCCGCGGGGAAACGGGAAGGAAAGGCAAAAAAAATCTTGCTGGTAGAGAAGGGGCGAGGGGGGGGGAGCGCCTCTGTTCGTAAGTTTTCATATTTTTGAGAAGAGTGCTTTGAAACATGCGCCTGCCCCCGTGAATGGCTTTACAGCCGGAGAGGAGGTTAGTGGGACTTGTGCTCTCATGGATTGCATAATCCGTCCACTGAATTATTGGCAGGCTTTAAGATACAACGTGAGCGTGCAATGCTTTGATAATTTTGGTGCAGCGCTGGGGAATTCTGTCACCAGTTGCACATTACATCTGTTCTAGATATTTTACAAGACCAAAAAAAATCTTTAAGCAAGGGTTTAGGTCAGTGTCTTTTGTGCACACGACTTTCCTTTTCAAAAAAAAAAATCCTTACATTAAATCCCAAGATTGTACTTTGAAATAGCTATAAAAGAATACAAATCCTTTGATCTTCCCAATTTTTTTTAAACAGAGTATATATATATATGTGTGTGTGTGTTTAATATTGGTCAGCGGTGCCTTTTATTCCCTATTGGCCACTGGTTTTCAGGCGCTGCGTTTGCTGATCATTCCTGGAAATGTTGTATTATGTAATCACAGAATCTGCTGGCAGTCAAGCTAGGAAGCTAATTACGCGATTTTATAAATCTGGCCACAAAGAAACTAGAACAATCTCAGTCTTAAAAACGTCAGCTTGGTAACTGATTTCCGAAGTCGTTCTTCTTGCTCACTGCCCGCCTCGCCCCCGAGAAGAAAAAGTAGATCGCTGTGTAAACGGGCAGGCAGCTCGCCTTGTTGAATGTGTGCCATGTCCCTTAAAGTAAAGATTGCGGACGGCTATATTTAGCCCTATCACATTTGAGCAATTGTAGCTTCGTGGGCTATTTTTGGTCTTTTCTCCAGAGCTGTGCAAACAGACGTTCAAGGACATTTGCGTGCATTTTGAACTCTCCACGCCTTCGGAGACGTTTTTGATAAGGCTGGTATTTTTAGGAAGGCGTTTCGCCCAGACGCCAAGTGGCTTGGTAGGTGTTGACTTTCATGTACGATTCTCAGCAGAAACACACACACACACACACACACACACACACACAGAGAGAGAGAGAGACACACACACACACACACACACACACACACACACACACACACACACACACACACACACACACACACAAAAGCAGAGCTCCCTCTCTTTGCAAAACAGGCCCTTTGGGAGATTGTTACGCGTTTCGGGAAAAGTGAGTGTGTCTCGTTTCATCACCGCCCCGCAAAGGGCAATGATCAGCGCTCGACTCGGGGTAACACGGGAGGCGATGATGAAGGGCGGTCTGTCTATATTCGGGCATATTGTGATCTGTGTAACAGTTCGGGAAACCGATCTAGGTCAGTATTACGTTTCAAAAGGCCGTCATTTTAACGCGTGATTGTAACATCTGTTACGTGCACCACCCCTCCCCCTCCTCATCCTCCCCCCCTGACTTTTGCAACAATTAAGCCCGTCTGCGCTGGGAATCTTCTTTTGGGGGGGGGGGAGATCTAATCCTGAACGACTTCCATTTAGCGTGTTGCCAAGGGCGGTGGGGACGAGAGGGGGGCCGGGATGGGATTCAACAATTGTTTATTTTCTACTGCTTGGCTGTTGGTGGCTCTCTCTGTATTTGTGTGTGTATGAGAGAGGGGGGGGGCGCGCGCATCAGTGCCACTGAATGCTTTCCCCCCACTTTTAAAACGTTGCTGCCATGGATATGTCCGCCCCGCCCCCCGGCTAGCTGGAGCATCCTGAAATGAGTCCGCAGACCGTGGGAGGTGCGGAGGGGGGGCGTCCTGGGGGGGGATAGAGGAGGGCAGGGATAAGCCCCCCCTTTAGATTCCAGAGCGCGTAGTTCCCCGCCGCCCGCCGGCTCTCCACCCCCCCCCAGGGGCAACCGGGTCTTGGGCTACCATGGCAGGGAGCATAGAGGGCGGCGGAGAGCAGGGAGGGCCGGGCCGGGAGCGGCGGAGCTGCTGGCGGAGGGCTCGCAGAAGCCCTTGGCGTTGGTTGTTATGACTGGGAAGGGAGCGCGCCCTGGAAAAGAGGCTGGATGGCGCTGCCGCCGCCGCCGCCGCTGCGCTTCGCATTCCTTTGTTCTGTGGCGGGCGAGAGCGAGACGCGGCAGCGCTCCAGCGGGGCGGAGGGGGGTTTGGTGGGGAGCGAGGGGGGCCCGGCTGGCTTGAGCGGGGGCAGAAGGCAAGAGGAGTAAATAAGGCGGGATAACAGTTGTTTTGTACTGACAGGGAGCGAGAGCAGAACAAGCTGGCCAGAGGGAGGGATGCGTCTCCAGTCACGTAGTGTGTGTACTCGCGCTGTTCAACACGGGGATGAGAGGAAGGAGGGAGGAAGGCGGGAGGGCGGGCGAGCAGGCAGGCGGAGAGCGGCTCTCTCTCTCTCTCCTTCCCTCTCTCCCTCTCCCTCTCCCGGCTCCTTCTGGCTCGGGGAAGGGAGCTGTGTTCAGGCAGGCAGGCAGGCAGCGGCTCTCACGTTCCTTTCGGAGCCAACCAGAAGGACCTCGGGCCTCTTTATGCTTCGCTTTGGCAGACGGAAAGGGGCACCTCTCCTTGTCCGCTGGGAATTGGCTGGTCGTGAGAGGATTTCTCTCACACTTCAATGCCCGGCGCTGGCATGGCTTTTCCTTTCCAGGCGGGCAAGATGTGTCCGTTGGTTTAATTTCTTAAATCATATTGTTAATGGATGGTATGTGGAAAGGGGAAGCCCCAAGCATGCTAGGCTGAGTTTTTTTTTTTTAAGAGGATTATCGGTTTCCGCATAGCGCACTTGTAGCTAAGCAAAAACCAGCCCGTTTTGCTCACCTGCATCACCTAAGCCCAAGCTTTTCCCTCAGAGGCGTCCTGTGACTTGGGGACAGGTTTACCTGTTGGTTTCATGAGAGGAGGGTGGGGGTGGTGCAGTGTTCTTTCCTTTTAAGGGGATTTTTACGTGAAGCAACAAAGTTGTCGCTATTAGGGGATAAAAACAGTGGTGGTGTGGTCCCAAGCTTACATACCTATTGCCTGATCCTATATAAACGGCCAGGGAGTAATATCAGCCCTCTGGGTCTTAAGTACCTCAAGGGAGGCCTCTCAGTCCCACTGTCCTGACAGGTATTGCTGGTGCCACCCTGGGAGAGGGCCTTTTCAGTGGCTGCTCCCAGACTGTGGAACAGCCCAGGAGAGACTAGCCTGTCCTTATTATCTTTCTGCTTTTTAACGTGTAAACTGCTGCTCAGGAAGGGATTTTAAATGGAGAGTTGTTGGGTTTTTTTAAAAAAAATCTTTTAAAATGAGTTTTTCAATCGTTGTGAAAGAATTTTACTTAGTATCTCTTCAGAATGAATATATTTAATTGTTCTTAATATTTTTAATTCTTTTAACCTTTGGGTCTTTTTTAAAATAAATCATTTGTAAGCCTCTTTGGTCCCTGTACAGGGAGAAAGATGGAGAGGAAATTAAATAAATAAAACAGGTGGCATTTTCAGAATAGAAAAGATTAACTGCTATTCCAAGTGGTGTTGTTGGTTTTGTCATTCCCAGCATCTGAATATACAGGAGGGTTGTTCTGCACAGTGGTTGCAAATGTATTGGTCTCCTGCTGGTGCTAAATGTTGACAGGAAAAAGAAGCTTTGGAAAGCAACATGGTTTCATAAATGTTTATGCACAAGAACCCCCTCCCCCAAGTATAGATTGGGATTTGTAGTAGACATAGGCTGTTGCATGGCACAGTGAATTGTATTAGAGTAAACCCATTGAGTCAGTGGGGTTTTGTGAGTCAACCTGCTCCATAAATTCCTTTTATTCAAAAGGGCCTACTCTGTTTGTGACCTGCTTTAGTATAGAAAGTTGCTAAAATGAATCATTATGAATCAGTCAAACTTACAGAGGAGTTGACTCCCCAAATCTCAAATGATTCAGTAGGCCTACTCTAGTGTGACTTATGAAGCTAAGCAAGTGTTGGTCTGTTGAGTTCATTGGATTTTACTACAGAATAAGTGCACATAGGATTGCCTCCTAAATTGGAGGGGTTACACACAAAAGTCTGAGCCCAGGTATGACAGCAGTTACAAGTCATGCTGGTAAATAGCTATGAGGTAACCAAGATTACTTCCATGATTTAAAAATTACTGTGCCATTTGTTTACACAACCAGCCCAGTCTGATTACCTCAGCTGTTATGTCACAGAGGCATTAGTTTTTGTTACTCCAATATAACGCTGATATAATAATTCAAATAGCTATTGCCATATAAGAAAAAGAAGTTAATTAATTGAGGGCAGTTCATGTAGCTAATAATACAGTGAAGATGCCATGATTATGATTAAAAATGCAGCATATATATCTTTTGACCCTTTTCTTCTAATATATTAGAATGATTTGTCTTTCCAAAGCTGAGACTATCCAGATGTTGTGGACCACAATCACACACAGCCACTATTGGGCAAGTGATAAGCATTGTGTCTCTGTACATTTGGAGTTTAGTGAGATGCAGAAGGTGAATGTTTGACTTCCCTCTGTGATACCCCTCCCTAATTTTGTTTTAAGGATTTCTAGCTTTTATTTGAGTGTGTGGAGAGAATTCCCTGATTTCATTGTGACAACCCCGATAATCTTATAAAAATGTTTAGGGAGGTATTAAAATGCTTTCCCATGGATATCTGTGGCTGGTCTGCAGTGCATTGAAATGGAGTAGGCAGCTTCTTTGTTGACTTCATTGTGTACCAACTCTGAGGCTGCACATTTCAGTCAGGCACCCAAATAATGACATTGAAATGAATATTAATGTGCTGCTATTGAATAGCATACTTTTAAAGTTAAAACGTTAGTGGAGATGGGAAATATGTGGCCATCCAGAAACTCTCAACAGTCTAAGCCAGCATAGCCAGTGGTGAGAAGTGAAGGGAACTGTAGTTCATCATGTTGAAAACTTGTTTTAGGGTTATATTTTCCATCATTTTGGAACTATTGAAGAGAAAATGCAGCTTTCTTACTATAACTAGATTAAGGTCACACTCATAGGATGGTATTTTGAAATCTAACTGTGAATATGACATTCTCTTTGCTGGCAAACACCTGTCATACCAATATGCTCATCGTGGATGTGGGAAACTTGGGTTCATTGGTTCGTAATGTTAGACAGGCTCTTAGAAAAGCAGTGAAATGCTACATAAACAGCATGGATTGGGGGTGGTGGTGGCCAGAGCAAGGATGAGAGTCTGTTTATGCCATGATGTTTGGCTGGGGTCAAGAATTGTGACGAGAGAAAGCATATTTTTCTCATTTTTGTTTTGGGTTGGAGTAGATGTTGTGATAGTCTCTAAAAAATTATATCCCTAAACTTTTTTTCTTGAATGGTCTGAGATTATGGCTGAAATCTGTTGCTAAGCATAGTAAGTCACAACTAGAGAAGGCTCATCGATGGGAAACTGGTAGTCAGTTCCTCTCTAAGTTCAATTGATTCAACGGGCCTACCCTAGTTGTAAATTACTATACTAAGCAACAGAATTTCAGCCAATGAAATGATGTGGTTATTATACTTTTTTCCTGACTTGCTTCACTAGTGCTCTTCTCCTTTGCTTTTCTGCCTGCATGGATAACTTTTGCCAGTTTTTATATATAACACTAGCAATTGAATTTAGTCCTAAAGTGGCATTGTTCTGAGAACTACAAATGACAATGCATTTTATCTCATGTTTACATAGCTAAGTTGTGAACTTGTGTGTGTGTGTGTGTGCGTGCGCGCAGGGCAATGTAGGCGATTAGAATTTAACAAGAAGAATCTTGAAGTGGAGGACAAGCATAATTCTGAAAAGGTGGGTACAACATCTTCATCTAAACAGGTACATAAAGATGCATCTTTATGTGCCTGTTTTCATAAGCAGGTTTTTGTTTTCATAGTTATGCTTGTCCTTCACTTCAAGATTCCTCTTGTTAAATTCTAATCACCTACATTGCCCCCCCACACACACAGGTTCACAACTTAGCTATGTAAACATGAGATAAAATACATTGTCCTTTGTAGTTCTCAGAACAATGCCACTCTAGGACTAAATTCAATTGCTGGTACAGTGGGGTCTTGACTTAAGAACGGCTTGAGTTAAGGACATTTTGACTTAAGAACCACTCTCATAGGAAAATATTGACTTGACTTACATACTTAGATTTGAGTTAAGAACTGAAAAAAAACCACGTGGGAGGCAGGGAAAGTGCAAAATTTGAACTTTCAGTTAACTGTTGGCCAGTGAAAAGGGTGCCTGTCTGCTTCCTGACTCCTCCCAGCGTTTAGAGAGTGGATTGGGAGACAATCTTCAATGCCTGGTACTGCCTGGACTGTATTTTCCCTGCCTTCCCTGAACCTTTCTCGACCTAAGAAAAAAAGAAACAAAATATCCCCCTCTAGTGGTCGAAGGCGGAATAGCAGCTTCCCATTAGTTTCTATGGACGGAAAAGAGCAGATACGGATCAAATGGTTTTCAATGCATTCCTATGGGAAATGCAGATTTGACCTGAGAACTTTTTGACTTGAGAATCGCCTTCCAATACAGATTAAGTTCTCAAGTCAAGACCCCACTGTATTAGCTAAAGTAGACTCACTGAATTCATCAGACATGTTCAGTGAGAAACCTATGTGAATCCCATGGATTCAATGGACCTTTTCTATTTGGGACCAAAATGTATTACAGACCAAAAGATTTGCAAGTTCTCCACTATCATCACTCTCTTTCTGTTAGGAAGTTAGTTACAATATGGCAGCATATTTGTTTGGGAGGGGGGGAAGCCACACAAAAATCAGCTATGGCTCAGTCCCTCCAGTCAGGTTTTCTGAAATTTTATTTAGCTAGGCACATTTGAATCAATGAAGTTAAAGAGGAGCGGACTCTTTAAATACTAACTGATCCAGTTGCCTACTTTAGTGCAATCACTATGCTAAGCAGCAGAATTCTGGCCAATAAAATACATTAGTGTGTTTAATTTCTGTAGAGATCATACAAGTGTAAATATCAACTGATGATGGGCACTGAGTTCCAAATACTGTAGTATGTGCTTAGTTTGCAAACTATAGATTGATGTTATCTTCACATGTGACTTGGGAAATACTGTCTGACATGCTAGCAGAACTGGTGATGAGGTTAAATATCACACTCATTTGTGCATCAGAGCATTAAGAACGTAATTCTGTTCAGCTGCATCTTTTATACAGTGGCTGAAATCTTGTTAGTTGCACTAGAGTAGGGCCATTGAATCAATGGGAATTAGGTGAGTCGGCTTAAGTTCCACAAGTAAGTCATGAGTAGGTCTATTTGAATCAATGGAATTTATGGAGGAGTTGACTCATCAAATCCCAACTGATTCAAGGGGCTGCTCTAGTGCAACCTACTACACTGCACAATTCATGTCTGGAGGTCCATGTGCATGTACATAAAAACTGAAGCTGAAAATTAATGTTGACTCCGATAACCCTCCGAGATTACAGACGAAAGAGAAAAAAACTATCCCAGTTTTAAGGCCAATTTTCCATTAACAATTCTACTCTTGCCATAATGAATCATTTACATCCCTTATACAAGTGGATACAGATAATTAATGCCCCATTATGAGCATGCTTTTGATTCACCATTAACATGGTTCACACCAATTATTCTTTCCTTTCCATTTTCAATTGCATTTGTTTTTAATCTATTTTACTTTTTAAAGGATTACAGGCTACTAGTCTTCAAGGTCTCTAGTTTTCTAGATTTGGAATTAACACTCTTAATATTTCTGTTGGATTTCTTTTGTTTTATTTTCTTAAGTAGTAGGTAGAGAATAAAATAAAAGCTGAGTCTCCCTACATACAATATAAGCTTACTTAGGCTTCTTGCAATTTATCTTCTCCTGTGAAGGAAAACAGTGTTAGCAATGCATGTATAATCTCTACAGGACATCAATAACTGCTGTGCACTTTTTATCTTGAAACAAAACATACACCTCTTGCTTATTTTAAACTGGGTTTATTTTGCTAAAAGTTGTGCAAACTTAATTTATGAAGTGACGTTCTTTTTCCAGATGGTTGCCTTGCTACATTATTGTTCTGCTCTGTGGTTATTATAACATCATTGTGATGCAATAACCTCAACAATAAAATGCTTTGTTTCAGAGTTGTTGCATATTATTAGGCAACATATCTGATTCATCAGCTTAGCAGATTCTTCTAGAAGCCCTTGCCAGGACTGTGCAGTCTTTTGTTACAGACAAATCCTGCAGGTCCTCGGGCAAAACCTCAGATGGATTTTAACCAATAACATATTTAGCTTAAATGTCAGTTTGTAGAAACATTTCAAGTGGAGTATTTGCAACTTTAATCAACACCAGTAACATGTTTGATAGCCAAAAGTAAGAAACCGAACAACTGAAATTCATGTTTATCTTTTGTTCAAACTGATGGCTACAAAAAAACCTTGGATCTTTTCTAAAGAAATAATATTTTCTAAATCAATTCTAATGATATAGTATGTGGTTCTTTGTAAATTGCACTTGTGTTGTTGGTCTTTGCCAAAATTTGCATAACATTAAGTTTTGGCATGGATATAATGAAATAGATCATTATTCTAGAAAAGGTGTAGTAATTTTATGGTACTTCAGTGTTGGGAGTGCATTATATTATGAAATCCATTGACATCTATTTGTTGCAAAAAGTGTGAGATATTGGCAGGTAATTTTTGAAGTTTAAATTCAATTCTGTGTTTCCTTAAAACAATAAAGTATACTTTGTGATAACCAAGCTTTTAATGTATTTTGTAATGAAATGTCATAGTGAAATCTGATCATATTTTTGTTAAGGCTGGAATGTTACATGAACTTAACTGGGAGTTAAGTATCTTGTAAGAGCCAGTGAGATGTAATGGAGAGAGTGACAGACTAGCATTCAGGACACGTTGCTTCAAATCCGTGCTTGTCATGGAAAGTCATTGGGAGTAGCAACAGTAAAACCACTTTCACATACAGTATCTTGAAAACCTTATTAGGGTTGCTACAATGTGACTTGACATATAACAAACAAGGCCTGTTAAATTTAGTGGATTTTCCTTTTGAACAGACATGTGTAGGATTCTGCTATAAAATTATTCAGCCTTCATTTTTAAGCTGCATTGTGTGAGAGTGGTTGAGGGAAGACTTGATGCTGATAGAATAAAGTTGTCATTGCTTTCACATTCTTCTCCCACCACAGTCTTTAATGAAATGTGCTTTTTAAGTTAGATTTAATGAGATCTTCAACTTTCCTTGGAAAAGCTGGGAAAAAGTGCACTAAAACATGACTAGCTTTACTGTTAGGGATTTAAATCTTCACTTATTTCATTCTCTCAAATGAGATTTTTTTTAAAAAAATGTAAATGCTCTTCTCCACACTGGGCAAGATTATGCATTTACCCCATTCATCAACTTTTTGGGGGGAAGACCCCCGCAGAAGTGCTTTTTTGTGCAAAAACTTGAATATTCCCCAAAAATGTATGAAAGTGCATGAAAGCTTTTTATTTACACAAATACAAGTGTTATTTTGTTTTGTTTATTTAAATCTAAGGAGGTTTTCTTCAAAAAAAATATATTTTTTTGCTAATAATGTTGCTGACAAAAACAACCAAAAAGCCATGATCCTTCTCGCTCTTATTTAGGAGCAAAAAAGCTCAAAAGTGTTGGCAGTTTTTTCAGTGTCAAAATGCTCTTCCAGAAATATAACAAATTTGCTACATCCTTAATTGCTGTAGCTGAAATTTTGTGACTGTTGTAGAATGTGTATCTATATATATACTTGTATCTCTTCAAACTGGAAAAAGGCACAATGTTTGCTTTAACAATGAAGCTGCCTTGGGTTCTTTTTAAGGAGAAAGGCAGGATGAAAATATTGTTTTTACTAAATAAATAAATAAATAAATAAATAAATAAATAAATGAAACTGAATAGACTTGAGGCAACTTTGAGTCTGATATTGTTAATTTCACATCTCTCAATTCCTTGTATGCAATAGCTGCAATTAGAAAACTGTATCAATCAATATTTTATATATACAGAACTGCTTCATGTTCCCCTCTATTATATTTCTCTATTATCAAACTATGAATGCCATATCAAGGCTAGATGTTCAGTAGTAGCCATGGGAAATTTAAATTTTTTTCTCTCTCAGAAAAACTAGTTTATGGGCAAGCACAGGTGTCTTTCATGAGTGTATTGTATTCCCAACGTTTTTTTCTTTAGTTATTAATGCTTATAATTCAGTACAGTTTTTTTCTTAGATATGATCTCTCACCATATGATAAATGGAATTTGTCAATTTTTGTGGCTAGTTGAGGTTTTTGTCACACTACTACAGTTCTCTTGGTCTGAGAGCAAGTTCGTGTCTGGGAAATGGAAGCTGTGCTGTGTATGGCTGATCCACCCTGGGACATATCAAGTAGACTTTACCTGGATAAAATGTTTATTCAGTCAGATTTACCAACTGACCATAAATCACCCCCAATAAATTGCTAAGAAAGCAGCAAAGTTTTGTGGTATATTATTGCATTTCAAACAATCTAAATAGGCTTTCTGAAATTGTGTTATTTGATGTTGTAAAAAATATAGATTTTTAATGGACATAGTTCGTACAAGTAGGTACCCTTGCCTATATAAATTAAAGATAAGGTACAAAAGTCCTATTGCAGTTTTGCACTTTAGTATCAATATAAAAGCACTATAAGGGGAAAAAGCACATTTTAAAGTTTTGTGAATGGTACAGCTAAATTTCGATGTGGTTATTGTATAGATTAGATGTGGCTTCCTTGCAAACATAGTGGAAATCAGCTGGAACCATGAGATCTATGGTTGGTTTGCTAAGTGTAGGGTTTGTTTTCTTATGATGGAAATATACTAAAGTTAATTTAGCAGTGAACCATTTTTTAAATAGAATAGAAATTTTATGCAAGGAAGATCATTAGAATTCTGTTATCCCTTTGTCTGCTCTTTGGGAGGAAGACAATAGCAACAACAGAAGCTTATATTGCATGAAGTCTGAGATATTTGATAAAGATCACATTAGCAAATAATTACGAACAGCAAAATAGAATCAGGAAAATTGTATACAACATGGGTATCTAGCATGTATCTGTTTGTGTGCACTGATCAATTTTCTTATTGAATTTCACTAACCTTCATAATAGAAGGGATTTGGCAATTGGCTTTTAAAGCAGTACAAACCTTCAAAACAGTTGCTTTATTACTTCTTTCCTTTCCCCTTTTAAACATCTACGTACAGTATAATATATCTTATATAGTTTTGGTTTAATTACACAGCCTTTGTTAGGCACTCAGCATCGATTAACATAGCGTAAAAAATAAAATATTGTTTATTTTGGAAAAAGGTATGTAGCATACCTAGGTAGTATATGGAAAGTATCTTCCCTCACAATTTTGGATGAACCTTCTCCTGAGTGCATGTCTATTTGGAAGTAAATCTTATTAGACTGAATGGAAGGTTCTTGCATTGTTTAGGATTGTAAGCTAAACTAGATTTTGCAGATCAATGGAAAATAAGTCATATGTGAGCCCATTAAACTTGGGTGTCTGAAAAGTAATTGAAACATGCAATTTGCATAACATAGCATTGGAAAGTGCTACTATGAATTAGTTAATTTATAATTATTGGTATCTGGGTGATTTATTATGATTACATTGCATCATCTTTTGAATGTTTCATTTGGACAAAATAGAAGCATAGCTGCTGTGCATGTTCCTAATTTTTTCATCTATGTTTCTGTGACTATGAGTTTATTTATTTACTTATTTAGAAACAATATTTTAATATCGTCCTTCATCATGCAATGCCAGGTCATGTTAAATGTAATAAAATCCTAATATGTGATAAAATGGAAACAGTGAAACAAAATATGCCACAACAATGAAAGTACATAAAATAGCTCATATTAGCTAGGTTATAAAATTTTTTTATATGTCTGGGCACACAAATCAGGTTAGTACTAATCATACTGGTGTCAAATCTCCAAGAAGAACCTGTTCTACAATTGATGTTGCTTCCTTCTTATCATGTAAACTTACCTACCAATGCTATTTTGAGAAGAATCTTCCTTAACCAGGCCACAAGCTAGAAATGTTAGTTCTAATGGCCCAAGTAGAAGGTTGACAGCCAGCAAGGTAATTGCTGTCTTGTGAAAGGACTGGATCTGCCCCTTCTTTGGGATGAGATGCTAGGGAGATATTTGAGGTTACTAGCTCTCTGTGGTCTCACTCCATATCCCCTTGCCATCCCAAATCATCTTGAAGTGCAGACAGGCTGCTAAAGAGTTAGGTGCTTGTGTTTGTTTGTAGTCTGTTTTCAGTTTTTCCTCTTTCTTTTAGAATTTGGTGATCATATAGAGGAGAAATCTCTTCAATGTGTGCAAACTGGCCACCAGTTTATTTTTACTTACAGATTGATCTTGCAGTCTTTGAACTTTAAACAAGCCACTCACACACAAGAGAACTTTCTCTTCCCATCCTCCCTCCCGAACCTCAGATGTACTCCAGAGAGCATCCCATCCTCTCAGATGGGGCTGCAGAAAGAGGGTAGTCACCCCTGTTTTTCTGACAGAAGCTTTCTCCTGACACAGAGACACTAGTTGGGTTTCACCCTTATACAGCTATTGACATGAGAATGATGTGTCGTCAGGAACACAGGGCTGAAAATTAATACTGTGATGTAAGAGATATAATACTAATTGAGATATTTTCTCAGTAAATCCTTAATTCTAATACAGCTATAGGGGCTGGAGGTTTCTGAGAGATATAGTTAGTCTCTCCTGGCCTCTTAAAGAACTAAACAAACTTCACCAAGCTCTGCTACTGGATTTTCTTTGCCTACTCTGCCTATAGGAAATGCATAGAATCTAAACTGCTTTGACTTACAAACCAGTTTCATCAAGATCATTAGAAAGTAAGGTTTCTAGTATGTAGAATAGAGTTTGTCATGTTAACAGCTGCTTGAGTTTATGTTCCAGCACTTGTCTCTAGAAACATGGATCCTAAAACACACTAAAACACCACAAAGGGAAAAAAAAAGTAGTTTCACAGCTTAAATGAGTGAGCTTTTGAATATTTCTTCTCTGTTTTTTAAAATATATTTTAAAATATTTTTGCATGAGAAACAAAAACTCTTAAATGTTTGTTAGGCCAGGAAGGAGTTAAAAAGTTTTCTTCCCGAGAATCATTTAATTTGGTTCTAACTGGCAAGGTTAAAAGTTCAGGCCTCATTTCCAAGTTCTGAAACTTGCAACACTGTTTATGTTTAGAATGGTGCTTATAAGAAAGTCAGAAAGTCAGATATTTTTTCATTTGAAATTGTTTTTCTGGGGTTTAGTTTAAACACACACCCCCATGCTGAAATTCCTTCCAAATAAAAAAAGGTGCTAGGAGTGACCATTGTCTTTCAAGATAAGCAAGTTTGGTATTTTCAGTGTATTTCATCTGTTTTCAATCTGCAGACAGAAAAGGTTGTTGATATCTGCATGGGAGTAGTTTTACTTTTTTAAAAAAAAACCTCATAATGTGAAAACCATTTGCCCAAACATCCCCAAATTTGACAGTAAGCAAAAGCAGACTATCTGCTATGCATAGGCCAGATTTTGTGCCCATCAGAGATCAAGTTTCAAAGTTATACTTCTGTCTTTGGGTGACCCCATTTTTTAAATTGCTTTATCAAATGCTGACTTGCTATGTTGTACGATATATACTGCTGCACTCTCATGCACAAGTAATATAGTAGGAGAAATATTAGCTTGTGTTTGTGCCAGTAGCTAGAGCAGGAAAGATAAAGGAGGACAACATTCAAACCTGGGACAGTGATGGTGGTGGTGCTGATAGTGATAACCCTGCAACTGCATAATGTACAAATGTTCTGTTATTGCAAATGAACAGTGCTCCAGCAAGTGGATAGCAGGGGAAGAACTGTGTTAGAGGTTTATTCATGTTTTGGTTACTGAACTGGTAAGGAAAAGGATATGAAGCAAAAGGTGTTGCTACTTGCCTGCAGTCACTTGTACACATATGCAAGTAGGAGGGCATCTTACTCTGCTATTTATGGCAAAACACACATTTTCTCAAATATCTTTCACTCAATCTTATTGATGTAGCTTTCTTTCATTTCCTTAGCCATGGGATCAGTCCAGTGCTAGCACTCCCATTTCATCTGTAGGTGTCATTTTGCTCTTTTACAAATCTGTATCTGGATTTTTAAAAATTTATTTATTTGCCTAATAAACAGTATATAGTTGTAACAGAATAAAGATCAGACCATTCAATTTTTAAATGATCCTTCACACTGGAGGGCAAGAAGGCAAAACAAAAGAGCATAACCTGGTACCTGGTACCTTGACACTTTGGGTCTGTCCACACTGAAATTTGGTGTGATCCAGCTGGTGCTTAAAAGATCCTTATCTTCAGTGCAATCTGTTTTAACCCAAGCACCCATGGGCAAAGGCAGAACAGAGACCTATTTTGCATCTTAATGAATCATCTCAAAAAAGATTGCATGCCCTATAACTGTGCCAGAAAGATACAGGCCAGCTCTTAAAGGGGAAGGATGGATAGTTTTAAATAGAAACACAAATGGATGTGGTCTTTTTTCTGTGACAAACAGTGCTATCAGGGAACCATATATCATAACTACATGCCAGTGTGGACAGGCTCTTTGCTGCCTCAAGTTGAGCAATAAATTGCAGTTCCCACACACCCATTCGGGTCAGCTTATATACGTAGTACCAAAAGCCAGGTAAGTATTTTGACACCCAAGGCAGACAATCCCAGAAGCTCCTCTTCCCTCCTTGTAAAATTTCATAAAAATGCTATAGAGGCATTAATAATTTTATACCCAAACCCTGCTGCTTCAAGTAATTAGCTCACTCTACCTAATGATAGAGCTGGCCCCAAAATGCATGTTTGGGATGTCTTTCTCTTGGTTTACCTTCGGGTTTCCAACCAAAGGACACCACATTGCAGACCTCTTCCATCATAAACATCTTATTGCTATCTTAAAATTAAGTCTTCCCAGTGTAGACCTGTGAGTAGGATTATATCATTAAGTGAATAGGGATGAGTATTAATTGTTATTTGTTACATTGCTGAATTTGACATTCAGGATGGCAAACAACCTTTAATTGTATTATTTAGCAGGAGTTGCTCTTTCAAGAGTGACTAATGTATAGCAGTATTCACTTACTATTGTGTTTAGAGAAAAAGTATCTGCAAAATTAATCTTAAGGAGAAATTTTAGAACTTGAAATACATTAATGGGAATCATTGCATTTCTATTGTTTATTTGTAAATATTCATGTTTTCCAATAAATTATAAGGAACAGGCAGGTAAAAATAGCTTGCTTTATTAAATTATTAATTTAATAATTATTGCCATTATTATCGGATAGCATGGAGATATATATAAAGAAAGTATGCAGTGGGGAGGGTCTTGGTCTTTGCCATTTGGACAGCCTGAGACCAACAGACTGTCCAAGGCCATTGCAGACCTGCAGAGCTTGAGTGGATTTATCAAATGCACATCGCTTAGAATAATAGCTCTTATTGGTATCCAGATAGGTGGTATCAATTTTGGGTAAATAAATAAATAACAAATTTCTCCACAATGTGAGAAAGCAAACAACTGTAGCTTTCTGGCTAGTGTGAATATCAAGTTTGCTATCAGAAAATTATTCTAATGTTGACCTCAAGAGAACTTCTCACATTTACAGAGGAAATAGCATTTCATGTACCATTTTCTTCATTCAGAGTAATTTTTATTTAGTACATATGGGCTGTGTAATACTTCTGTCTCTGCAACAAGCTTGCATTTTACACATCCCAAGATACTCCTGCCTGAAGGAATGTGGACTATGGGTTTCTATATCATCATAGTGGTAATGCTTATGAGATTGTGTTTCTTTTCTAAATTGGAAGATGTGCTAACCACCTATTATTATTTGTGTAGATATGTGAAAATATGTTTTTAATTCTAAGGTCAGGTTCAGAATACATCTGACTATCTGTAAGATATTGTTGCTGTAAGTGATGGATTTAGAATGGCCTTTTATAAGCAGCGAGTGCAGTCATGTCTTACTTGGGCAGCCCTGCATGATGTGCTATTGTCATCTCAGCAAGTCCATACTTTGAACAACCCGCCATTACCTGGGCTTTCATCTGCTGATTTGCTCCTATATTCAGAAAACAACTAAGTTTCAGGATCCTACAATAGTGCTATCTTGTTGGATGACCCCAATTATGGCACTGATAGTCCCTTTTAGCTCTGTGGACCTGCCATGCTAATGTCTGTTCGGTAGAGCTGCAGTGCGCTAATGGCAAAAATGTCTTGCTCGCTGAGGGGAGAATACTTTACTACTTCACACCAGGTTCACACCTGCGGTGCTTTCACAGCAAGCAAAATAGTAGTTTCGGAATGTTTTTATTAATCTGCTTAGAAGTTAATTTTCACTTTAATTGGGACAGTTTTTCAGGTATGAAATAACATGATTTTCATTTGGGCATGATTTGAACAGGTTTTATTAGCAGAATGTCTTTCACTGATTACCTGGCAAGTTTGTCTGTTATTTAAAGTAAGCCAGCTTAGTTAACACATTACATTCACTTTACTCAAGTATTAATAGCGCATGAGATTATTTATGCTTCATGTGTACTCTTAAAGTTTGCTCCAGCTTGTGAAAATAGAACAGAAAATGTAAATTGGGAGTTCCAAATTTTTCCTTTTCACCACATATGCTTGTATAATGAAGTTGTAGTAAGTTGTAGTATCAGAACTGGTTGGTCCATTGAACAGAGTAGAGTGTCACCTGGACCAGGAAGTGGGAGTTTAGGTTTAAAAGATAAGGTTAGCCAGAAACTCATGAAATTTTCCTTTGCAAGTGACTCTATCTCCGATTTTTATTTGAAAATGAAAATAATTGTTATGGGGTCTTTATAGGGAAACGTATGAGATAAGAATTCCAAATGCTTTTTACACTGATGGTGCACTGGGAAACATTTGCTATGTGTTAGCATTGCCAATGCCATTTTCTAGCAGCACTAGCAGAATTTTCTGCTATTTTAATAAATGTTTTTAGGTGTAGAAATTGAGGAGCTGGACAGTTTGCTACAAACATCTTTGAACTTTGCTAATGCAGCAAGACCTGAAAGGAGGCTGCTCTAGGTAACGTGTATCATTTGGTCATATAAACCTTTCTAAGGTACATTCAGTATCACTCAGTAGGTTAGAGCACATAAATCAATTTTCTTCCAGATACCTAGCATGCATATCTGGCTTAATTTACCTAACATTCCAAGCTATCACTTATTAATTCCCCTGTGTCAGGAACAGAGCTTTTGAAAGCACCTAAAGTGAAATGTGGCAATCACAAAACAATACACTAAAATATGTAGACAAAAAGAGAACAGACATTCAAATAAAGAGGAACAGACTATCCCATTCAGTATAGTGTCCCAACTTAAAGTGTGAAGTAACCTAAACCAGTGAAGAATGCTCAGGACACAATCGGTGACATTTTTCTTACCAACCATTCCTTTATATTTAATATGAAGATAATTATATTCATTCTTCATGGGGGAAACATCAAAAGACACTGGTAGTGAGAGGTTCTACTATAGCCAGGACTGTGCTTTACTCAGGAATCAATAGCACAAGAGATTTTTTCTGCTTTTAAAGTTTGCTTTTTCTTGTGAAAATGGACTGCAGCCCTCAGAACTCTCCAGGAATTTCTCTGGCAGAATTCTGAGGAGTGTAACCCAAAAACATAAGCCTGCAGACCAGCTTCCCAGTTTTTTTATGTTTGTTGCTGCCTTCTTGTTTCTACTTTCAGAAACAAAGAAGTTAAATGACCTGGGAGTCATAGGTTTTCCTTGGATATCTTTGGGAAGCGCCTTCTAGAAAGCCTAATGGGCAGTGAGCTGTGACTGTCATCATCTTCCAGCTTCAGGAGTGTGTGCCTTTTTGGCGGGTCAGCCACCCCATCATCACAAGATGTTTGTGGGTGCAGCTTCCAAAATTCTTCCTGGGCTAATTCCTGGAAAATTCTGGGGATTGCAGTCCAAAAATATGGAAAAAAAAACACACCACACAATACAGCATCATTATATATTGGAAGGGCTATTTCTCTGGATTATTGAATGAAAGACCCCGTAAGGACAAAAAGTTACAGGGCCAAACCATGTTTTCATTGAGGTGAAGTGAAGTGAAGAACAGTGCTCCATGATGCCTTCTTCAGTAATTTGAACACACCAAGAATCCCTCATTTCTGAGAGTTGTAGCCCAAAAAAGCTACTTAACCAAACTCTGCACACCTATGGAAATAGCATATCAGATTTATGGGAACAAAGCTTTCTAGACTTCGCTTATCTGTCTGTCTGTCTGTCTGTCTGTCTGTCTATCTATTTGATTTATATCCCGCCCATCTGGTATATTCTATTATCGTTGGCAATAGATGTGTTGATTGTATCCCTGGATATAGTGAATTGGCAGACATGCAGTTGACTCTTCCCCACCCCATTCTTATTCCAAATAAGAACATTTGATCAGGGCTTCTATTTATTTAGGTTGAGCTGGAGTGATTCCCTAGCACAGTGGTGTCGAACTGTGGCCCTCCAGATGTTCTTGGCCTTCAACTCCCAGAAATCCTGGCCAGCAGAGGTGGTGGTGAAGGCTCCTGGGAGTTGAAGTCCAAGAACATCTGGAGGGCCACAGTTCGACACCACTGCCCTAGCAGATGGAAAGGTCACTTCCGTGAAGATCAGTCCCATAAAAGCAACCCTTTCAGGCACGTACCTTTGCAGCCATCTGAATAACTTTATAGTAAGTGTCCAAAAAATTACGATGCAAAACTGTGTAAAACCAAAGATTACTATTCTCTTGTAATGGTAGAAGATGACATACCATGCTAGCATTATTTCAGCTCTTTCAGTATATAAAGTTGCTCAGTGATTCATGATACTTTTTGCTTGAAAATGATTTAAAACTATGACTATAACATCAATAACTAAATCTTTCTTATTATTCTTTCATGTACCACAGGTTTATTTTTTGAAAAGGAAGATTGCCACTGAATCTACTCAGAAGAAAATTTGACCAAGCCAGCTTGAAATCGGAAACTATGGAATAAACAGCAGAATGCTTAGGGATTTAAATTTATTGTATTTATCTAGTTGTTATGGTTCAAGAAGTCCTGGAAGATTAATTTACCTTGTTACTGTTTGCATACCTGCTAAAAATTGCTTCTGATGCAGCTGAGAAAAATGCAGTCCATTAAAACAGAACAAGCACCTGCTGATACAAGTAGCAATGTGGACAAAATTATGGTACTTAATGCTACATTAACAGATGGATCTGATGACTTAGCTACTGGTGATGAAATGCTACTCACTGAAGGAGGTATTGTAAAAAGCAAGTCTTCAGCATGTCGGAGAAAACGAGAATTCATTCCTGATGAAAAGAAAGATGCTATGTATTGGGAAAAAAGGCGGAAAAATAATGAAGCTGCCAAACGGTCTCGTGAAAAGCGACGACTGAATGACCTTGTGTTAGAGAACAAACTAATTGCACTGGGAGAAGAAAATGCTACTTTAAAAGCAGAGTTACTTTCACTGAAGCTAAAGTTTGGTTTAATTAGCTCTTCAGTATATGCCCAAGAGGTCCAGAAACTCAGCAATTCAACTGCTGTTTATTTTCAGGAGTATCAGAATTCCAAAGCAAGTATTAACTCTTTCATTGATGAACATGAACCAAGTATCGTGGGCAGCAGCTGTATTTCTGTCATCAAGCACTCACCCCAGAGTTCTTTATCTGATGTATCTGAGGTGTCATCGATAGACCCTACTCAAGCCAGCCCTATACAAAGTAATTGCAGAAATCCTGAAAGTAAGTTTCAGATCATAAAGCAAGAGCCCCTGGAAATGGAGAACTATGCAAGAGATTCTCGAGATGAAAGAGGTTCCTATACAACTTCCATGTATTCAACCTTTATGGGAAGCAACTTTAGTAGTTACTCACATTCCCCTCCACTGTTGCAAGTTAACAGGTCCTCCAGTAACTCTCCAAGAACTTCAGAGGCTGATGATGGTGTTGTGGGGAAATCGTCAGATGGAGAAGATGAGCAGCAAGTTCCTAAAGGTCCAATCCACTCTCCTGTTGAACTGAAGAATGTGCACACAACAGTTAAAGTTCCAGAGGTGAGTTCCTCTGCGCTGCCTCATAAGCTGAGAATTAAGGCCAAGGCCATGCAAATCAAAGTGGAAACATTGGATAATGAATATGATGCTACCCCAAAACTATCGTCACCAATTGATATGTCATCAAAAAGGAATTTAGAACTTGAAAAGCACAATGCACAAAATTTGGTACATGCTTCTCACACTCCATTCTCTGTTCAAGTGTCAAATATCCAGGACTGGTCTCTAAAGCCAGAACACTGGCATCATCAAAAAGAACTCACGGAAAAAATTCAGGGTGGCTGCAAAACTGCAGTAGGTCATGTTAAAGACAATTCCTACAAAATGTCTGAGACAGAGAACTTGTATTTGAAGCAGGGCATAGCAAATTTGTCTGCAGAGGTTGCTTCACTTAAAAGACTTATAACTACACAACACATCTCTCCTTCAGACTCTGGCTAAACAACCACTGAATAAATGCTTATTGTTTTAAGGGATGTCAAATTTGCAGTAGAATGGTATGTTTTTGTATTATGCTGAATTCTCACTGGACTTGTGATGTCATTTCACTGTAATGTTCACATAATGTCTGATGGATGGTGTCTTTTTGTGCACAGATGACTATGGAGACTAGAGTGTCATGATCACTATGCCTTGTGTATAGTCAAGTAGCCTGTGCGAAGGTTGTATATAGTGAACATTATTTTTCTGTTTTTCTGTTACTATAAAGTGTGAAAGTTGCCAGTTATAATAAACAATTGGTGACAAGCACAGAACTAGTATGCTGTCAGTCCCTTTCTGTTCTCCAATAAATATTTGCCACAGCAGAGAACTGTCCTCATTTTCTTAGATATGTATTAGTTACATGGAAGCTTTCCCTTCCCGCTGTATTGCACAGCAACCTGTCTTTGAAACAGGTGGGTTGTAGGAAAAGCATTTTAAAGGAGGCCTCACAAGGTAAGTGGCAAGATAAGGGCAAAAGATACCTAGAAACATTGGGAACACCAGAGGGAATTTTTAAGATCGCGGCCCTTGTGTTTTTAGCGTAGTTTAGTAAATTATTGTGTTCACAGAACACTTGTGTTATTTTTTTAAAAGAAGCAAAAATGCAGGGGAACTTATGAGTGGATATAGAAAGATAGTGCATTTGTGTTTTCCCACAGAGACTTCATAAAGAGAATGAAGAAAGATAAATCTATTTGTAGAACTGAGATCCATTGTATAGAAGGGAGTGATGTGGACATTGTTGATTTGATCGGCCAGCTTTCGGCTTCTCTAATTCATGTTATCTCCAACTATTTCCTGAAGGATTACAAGTGACTTTGTATTCCTACATGTTTTCACACTGAAGACTCAAAACCTTCAAGATAGTTGACAAATATTTTAATCAGTGAGCTTCCAGGGCATTAAGAAGTGATTAGTAATGAAATATGCTAATTTGTCTAAATCCATTATTGACAATAATTGTGTGCCAGCAAGTCAGTTTTAACTTACAGTGACCCTTCCCAGGGTTTACTAGGTAGAGAATACACAGAAGAGGTTTACCATTCTTCGGTGGCCACCCTGAGGCTGTGAAGCTTGCCAAGGCTACACAGGCTGGTTCTTCTCCCTAGAGGCAACAGGAGGAATCACACAACTAAAGCAGAGGCAGGCTACTTGTAGCCTTCCAGTTACCATTGAACTGCAAATCCCTCATTCCTCAACATTAGATAAGGTTGATGGGAGTTCAAGTCCAACAATGTAAGAAGAGGCACAATGTGCCCATTTCCAAACTACATGATTCAATATACTCATGGAGTACCGTAATTATCATTTTAGTTATATAGTCTGTTAACCTGTTTCAATCAGGAACTGACCTTAGCACAAAATGAGGTGTAGCTTTATGGACCATATACTTTTGAAGACTAAAAGACCTGAAGTACACAAGAAGCCACATTACAGTGACTTGTTTTAATAGACACAGACTAGTTCTAAATTATTAAATTGGTTTTAAAATCAAGTCTTCTCAATTGAGATGATATTTTTAAATGATCCATCATTGGTTCTTCCAGAGCCCTTAATGACATACAGTATTTTCAAGAGAGCCAATGAATATGGATAAGTCTTACCATAACAGACTATGATAGTTGGGAAAACTAGCATTTGAGAGAATTAGATATGACAAGGAAAGAAGATTACAGTCTTTCTCTTTAGCCCCCACTTGAAAACAGGAATACACATTTATTATTAGACTAATGACTTGTAATTTGCTAAAAGAATATCTAGATGTACACTGTGTTTTGAATAACTTGTACTAGTAAATGCTGCTAATGTGTTTAGGCTGCACCTTATGTTCTTTGGAATCCTTTGCAAAATGTTATACATTCAAGCACTTCATGAACTGAACTTTCCATCATGCTGCTTAGTGCTAGCAGTGGAAACATTTTCATTAAACTTAGCAGCTTTCCTCCTCCTTTTCTGTCATCAATATAAAGCCTTTTATCCTTAAGAAATAATTATCTAAACATCTGTCTTACGATATCTTCACCAGCTGACAGTTTATGTCTCTAATTCAGTCCCTCATTTACCAAATTCATTGGAATTTCCTAAACTGCACATACAGGGCTCCCCCCTGTGGTTTTTTTTTTGGGGGGGGGCTTGTTTGTTTGTTTTTACATCTAGGCAAAATTAGCATCAAAGGGTTATTTCAGACATGAATGCTCACTGCTTGATGACTGTGACTCTGAATTTTACCTTAATACATGATTGGAGCACTGACAGTGTAACACTTCAGATAGATCCTTCATATCTTCTCACATCACTTCAAATGTAGCATATTTAGCTAGCAATCACCAAAGGCACTGGAATCCAATACAGAGGAATAAACCCATCAGGTTATATGTCAATCTGGTGCTATTTTGGATTATGGAAGTTAAACCCACATGGAAAATTTTATGGATTTAATCACTGATGCACCCGGTGTTTCAAACCTTTCTCATGTGGAAGTTCTAGAGTAATTACAAGGGACATAAAAACCTCCCAAAATTTCACTTAGCTAATAATTAACATAGCTGAAATCTGGTCATGCGTCTTTAGAAAGGCTAGTCATATTTGAAACCCTTTTTAGAGTTTTGAATTTGCCCAGCAAGAATTAACACTCGGAGCACATTTATATTTTTAGTGTTTGTATATTCACTGTTGTTAGCTTTCATATTGTCTTTTAATGATGTAAGTCACCTTGGGTTCTTTTAAAGAGAAAGGCGGGGTAAAAATATTTTAAATACACACACACACACACACACACACACACACACACACAAACCAATTTATAGTCTTCCCCATTACCATGAAATGTACTGTATGTAATTTTAAATTACAGCATTTATTTTTTCATCTCTATGTGCGTATGCGATATGTAGATAAATATGTGCCATGGAAGATGGGGAGGGAAGGCCTACATCTCATGACTAGTTCCAATTGCAGTTAGCCCATTGAAACAATGGAGGTGTTAATTTTTGTCTGTTTGTAAAGTGCTATCAAGTCACATTAAAAAAGTGTCTTGGCCTAATAGAGAAATAGTAATTAGGAAATCCACATATTTTATATCCCATATCTTTTAATGTTTCAGTGTAAAAGACACTTACTGAAAGAGTGATTGGCTTCTGAACAAAGATATGTAAGATTTGCTATTGGAAAACATAATGACAGATATTTGATTATTCACTACATAGATCCTATAATGTGCATAGATATGATCGTACAGGTATGCTTAATTTTTGCACTCATTATATAGGCACTTAAAGGAGCAAACATGGCTAGAAGTACAACAGTCCTATTCATTATGTAGGACATTCACACTATGAAGTAGGAGTGATGCTGTGGTGCTGGTCCAGGCCCCAACACTGCAGGCCTGTGACAGCCCTGACTTTAGACATACACAGGTAAAAAGTAAAGGTTCCCCTTGACATTTTAGTCAGCTGTGTTCGACTCTAGGGGGTGGTGCTCATCCCTGTTTCCAAGCCGTAGAGCCACCGTTTGTCTGAAGACAGTTTCCGTTGTCATGTGGCCAGCGCAGCTATATACGGACAATTAACATATAAATCAGGCCTTGGAAAAGTGTATTTATTTATTTTATTTATTTATTTCATTTATACCCCACCTATCTAGTCAGTTGTGACCACTCTAGGTGGCTTACAACACACACTAAAAACTTTAACATATAACATAACATAATTTGCATAATTAAAAGATAGAATAAAATTTTTCCCAAAGATGGCGAAAAACGGGGTATATTATAACAGAAAGAAAAAGAATAATTAGGTATTAGGTGGAAAGGGGGAAGGCCTGCCTGAACATCCATGTTTTCAGTTGTTTCTTAAAAATACCCAGCGAGGGAGCTGTGCGAATGTCAGGAGGTAAGTTGTTCCAGAGGCGAGGAGCCGCCGCCGAGAAGGCCCGGTTTCTTGTTTTTTTCCTTCCGGGCCTCCCTCGGCGTCAGGCTCCTCAGCCTCACCTCCTGACTCGCCCGGGTGACATGGGTAGAACTGGGTGGAAGTAAGCGTTCCACCAAGTATCGAGGCCCTAAACCATTTATCTTCCAAATATTGAGTAGTCTTCCAGATAATGCATTTTTCACCGCTGATTAGGCTAAGGCTGTTAGACGTTGCACTCCAATGGTGTCCAAAGAGCTGCACTGTGAAGCCTTGGCATAGGTTTTAGTGGGTGGAGCACCCTAGGCACAAAATGTCAGAGACATAGCCAACTATGTGGAAGCCAGGAAATGTACAATGATGCCATAGCACAGAATAAACTATCTCACATAAAAATTAGGGCAAAAACGCAAAATGAAAATGGTATGCTTCATGCCAGTCTTATTAACATGTAATACAAGCATAAGGTATCCATATTGCTCCAGCACTATACTGTTGAGTGAAGAAAGTGACCTAAGGATGTCATTGCTCTGGGGGAAGTTTTGTTTTCGGTTTAATACACATTTCATCCCTCAGACATCAATACTTGCATTGCTTGTCTATGTTGTTGGGTTTTTTGTGTATGTAAAAAAAAAGATAGAGACAGCCACACCCTGATGAGAATGCAAACATATTTTCCTCCATGCAGCATTCTGTGGCTAAACCAACATGACATTCCATTTAATTACTTTATAGTGATATATGGCTATGGATGTTGAAAAGAAGGAAGAAGTGCCGCTAGACTTGTGCCAGTAAAATTAGTGAAGCACTAAGTTAAAAATATGGCTTTTATTATAGCCATATTGTTTTAAAAATACTTTTTACAGCTCATTGCACAACATAAGCCAAGTAACCACATGATTACAGCAAAACAAATTTCATTGCAAAAGCTGAAGTAGCACGAATGTTCTGGAACAGAACATCACGTCCGAGGGGAAAAGATACAAGGCCAAGCACTGAGATCCTTATTTAATGTACAATTATGTCTCTGATTGCAAGGAAACATGGGCTCTCAGCTTTCATTTTCCAGCACAGGAATAACATTTGTCTTATCCTTTTAAAATAACCCATGGTGTGACAAGTGTGGCAGAGAGGGGACAGTGCCACAGCCTCTTATACAGAATGTGAAGGTTTGAACTTAATGACCTGTGGATATCCATTACAAAGCTATGTGGAGTAAGAGATCTAGTGACAATCATGCCTATCACTCCAAAGCCTTGACAGCAAAAATCTACCAGTGCATTAAGGCAGCACTTGCTAGGGAAGTAAGCTCCATTGGGGATACCCAGTGTGGTGTAGTGGATAGGGTGGCAGACTAGGACTCAGGAAGCCTGAGTTCAAATCCCCACTCAGTTGTGGAAACTCACTTAAACATGTCACTTACTTTGAAAGTCCTGTTAGGGTCTCTATAACTCAGTTCTGACTTAACAAGATGAAACGTCAGCAAAGCCCCGCTGAAGACAGTAGGATTAACTTTAAAGGATGCACAAGACTATCTGCGGGAATTTTAAGGAAGGGCACAAGTTGCACAGTGCTGTGTTAGCATCATTCACATGCGTATTTTTGTTGCTACAACACAGTATATCTGTCACAAACATTAAATTTATAAAAACATTTTGGGTGGGGGGAGTGCTTCCGTTGCCCTCCCTCCCATTGATACCAATGGGAAAGCAAATGTAGGTTTGAGCTTCCTTTCCTCTTCTCATGGATAGAAAAACAATAAACATTTAATGACAAGACATGGGACATTTTTGGAGCCATGCCAGAAGTAAGCTATCATTTCTTGGCAAAAATACAGCTGCAAATTCAGTCACTGGAATTATGTAACGTAAGAGTAGCACTCTTTCAAATTTCAATACAATACATTTATCAGAACACTTGCTGATTCTCAAAAGTTATCGTGACCAGCTCCAACCCAGGCCTGTCACCTTTTAAAACATTTTTCCAGGAGTGTGGCTGACACCAGCGATTAACCACACCAGACCTGGTAACTGAAGAGTGAAAATGATAACTTTTAATTACATAGGAACAATAGACAGGGAACAAATTTGAGCTTGAGTTTTTCTTCAGCTACAACAGCCAATTAAGATAATTCATAGTCACAAGTTCCTTATCTTGCACCTTAGCTTTAAGATTTGCTCAATTCTAAATTCCCCCCTTTCATCATAACCCTTATATTTAATTTTTTAACTTTATTTTACCCCTCAAAACATCCAGGCTTCTCCTGCTTTCATTATGGCAGCCCTCTATTCCACACACACACCCCGTCCTCCTTCATGCTCCAGGCTAGGCTGGCTACATATACCACCCAGCCAATCACATTGCTGTCCTGTTAAGAAGTGGATTGGTCAGGGTTCACAGTTACATATCAAAATGCTTATGGCACTAGAGTGATTCCACGACTTATTTCAGTGTGGGCAGACTGTGGAATTTATTAGAGATCCACCCAACAGAGCTCTGTGCTAATGAAGTGTACTTAAAATTAATGAATACACACATATGTGTTTGCTCATGAATAATAATGATGAAGGCTTAATTTTTTGGCTACAGAATTATTGCTAAAGGCATCTAGCAGCACAGATGGGATTTTGTGTAAAGCCTGATTGATTGATTGATTGATTGATTTGATTCACATTCTCTCTTTCTTCCAGACACACAACTTTATTAGTTCCCGAAAGTTTTTAAAAAGTACAGATAGAAATAAACAAAAATGAAACTAAAAAGATTTTCAAGCAATTCAAGAACACATCAGTTAAAATTAACAGAAATGTGTCAAAAGCCCCTTTCTAAACAGTGAAACAGTTACCTAATTACCTGAGTTTAAAATATCATATGACGTATAATGGCTGGTCTGTTATTTCACTGGAATATTTCCCTCAGATTCTATTCTGGAAAAGAGGGAACCCAGAAAAAATTGCTAGGTTTTCTTGCCACAGGTATATTTATGAGGCTGTAACACCACTGGGGGAAAATGTAGCTGTGAGTGACACAGAGAATGCAGTCTGTTGTAGAATCAGACCTGTAGAGCTGGGAAGGAGCATGAGTCTAATGCCTGCCAAGGCAGGAAACCTACAGGTGGAAGAATCCCTGTCAGGCAGCCATTTAACCTCAGTTTGGAAGCCTCCAATTAAACAAGAATCCACTGAGGCAGTCCATTCCATTGTTTAATAGCTGTTATTGTCAAGATGTTCCACCTAATGTCCAGGCAAAATCTCCATTCTTGAAATTTATAGCCATTACTTCAGGTCCTATCCTGTGAAGTGACAGAAAATAAACTTTCTCCATCTTCCATATAAAAGGCCTTCAAATATTACATGATTTCTCAGTCTTCTTTTCTCCAGGGTAAATATATCTAGTTCCCTCAACCATTCCTCATATGGCTTGGCTTCCAGATCTTACCATCCTGGTCACCCCTCCCCCCTTGGACATGTTCCAGCTTGCAGATATCCTTCTTAGGCTGTGGTGTGTGGAACCAGACACAGCATTCCAGGTGAGTTCTGACCAAAGCAAAATAGAATGATACTGTTATTTCCCTTGACCAAGATAATATAATCTATTGATATAATGAATTTATTTACTTGCTTGCTTGCTTAGGTATTGCCACCACATCACACTGTTAACTCATCTTTAGCTTGTGATCTCGTATGATCCCTAGATGTACTACTGCCAAGCCAGCTTCCATCCATCTAATATCTGTGCCTGTGGTTTTAACTGCCTCAATGTAGAACTTTGCATTTTTTTCCCTTGCTAAAACTCATTTTGGTTTTTTTTTTTGGGGGGGGGGGCTCAGTTTTCCAGTCTCTCCACATCAACCTGAATTTTTATTCTGTCTTATGAAGTATTGTCTACTCCAAGCAGTTTGATGTCATCTGTGAGGATAGCTTCAACACTCTCTTCCAACTTGTTTATAAAAATGTTGAACAACACTAGGACCAAGATAGAACCATGTGGCTCCCCATTTGTCATTGATGGTGAGCAACCATTAGTGAACATTCTTTGAACATAGCCCATTGGTCAGCTATAAATCAGCCTAGCAGTAGTATAATCTAACCCACTTTTTACCAGCTTGGCTGCAAGAATATCATGAGTAACTTTGTCAAAAGCCTTGCTGAAAGCATGATAACCTATATCCCATAGCATTCCCCTCATCTACTAAGTGGGGGGGGGGGCGGGGAGAGAGAGATGAGTTTGACATGACTTATTTTTGAGAAATCAATGCTTGGTCTTAGAAACCACAGTACTATTTTCTAACTGCTCACAGATCAGCTATCTAAAAATCTGCTAGTAGGTGATATAAAACACTAGTGAAAGCTTTGTACAAGCTGAAATATAGATAAAGGACTGCATGGCTAGGAAGAGCTTGGAAGTAAGATTCCAAATGAAACAATTACCTGTAACTAGGTTTTGGTAGGGGGAAGAAATTATAAGTATCTATTAGGAAAAAAACGGTCTACTAGTAACTTGATTTGGAGTAATGGAAATGTAATAGAAAGTATTTATTTTTTTATTTACAATATTTTTGTGTGTGCAATGATCCCTGGTCCTTGTGGCTGGGTAGAGTTCATTGAACTTTTGCAGGCTGTATTTTTCAGTGCTGGGAGCCAGGCCTTGTTGAGTTTTACTCTACCCAGCCACAAGGACCAGGGACCATTGCACACAAAAGACCAGCTAACAATACCCATCAATCGCAGTGACAGATAATCTCTCCCTCTTATCACAACAATACATCCACAACAAAAACACGCTGATCACCATAATCACCCAATCTCCTGAAAAGGACAAAAGCTGTTCCCACAGCTATAAATACAGTGGTGCCTCACAAGACGAAATTAATCCATTCCATGGTTAATGCCGTCTAGCGGGCACGGTTTCTCATAGGAATGCAATGAAATTTAATTAATGCATTCCTATGGGGGGAAAAAGTCCAAAACCAACAAAAATTAAAATAAAGTCACTTACCAGGTACTGTAGACTGAGCCCAGCTCCTCACAGTGCCTTTGTAGCCCTGGAACAGCCTGAAAAAGAGTGCCAAACAGTGGAGACTCGGCAATCAGCAGGGAGCCGGCAGCCATTTTGTGGTTGTCTCTGCTCCTGCCTCCTCCCCCTCTCAGCTGATCGGTTCTGGATCTAAGAGGCTTTTTCCCTGCTAGGCAAACCTCGGGAAGACACTTAGACCCAGCGCTGATCAGCTGAGAGGCGGGGAGGGGGCAGGAACAGAGACAACTAAAAAATGGCTGTCGGCTCCCTGCTGGTTGCCAAGTCTCTGCTGTTTGGCACTCTTTTTCAGGCTGTTCCGGGGCTACCTGGTAAGTGACTTTTTTTGTTTCTGACTTAATTAAATTTAATTAAGTCAGAATTAATTAAATTAATTAAATTTCAATGCATTCCTATGGGAAATGCACCTCGCAAGACAAAAAACATCACAAGATGGGCCATCTTGTGAGGCACCAAAAATCTCTCAAGACCCTTTCGTCTTGCAAGGTTTTTCTCCTGCGAGGCATTCATCTTGCGAGTCACCACTATACTCATCTATCCAACAAACAGCAACAGAGCACGGACAGGGTTCCTACTCCTGTCCTCTGAAGATGCCGGCCACAGACACCGATGAAACATTAGGAAGAACAAGCTTCAGAAGACAGCCAAAGAGCCCAAAAAACCCCACAACAACCATCAAATCCTAGCTGTGAAAGCCTTTGAGAAAAAAATATAATAATAAGGTACAAATAAACAATAAAAGATTAAAAATATTAGGCAGGTTAAAAACAAATGTCAACCAAAGGCAAATTCCATATGTGACAGCATGGCAAGAGGTGTAAAATAAAGTAGGGGCAGTGTGGAAGACCTTGAAAAGCAGCAGACGTTGCCTTCTAAAGGTTAACCAGGGCCAGGCATAGCTCCACCAAGAGCTGGTTCCACAAAGTTAGTGCCACTGCGAAGAAGGCCTGACCTCTTCTGGATGACTTTTCACCCTTTTGGCCTTTCAGAACGGCAGGCCTTCCCTTCTGTCAATTCCTGATCTCCCCCCTCCCCCCTCCCCTCTCCTTCCACTCCTTACTGTCTGTCCCATCTTGCTGAAAGTTTTCCTTATGTAAAATTGCTTTTAATTATATTGTTGTCGTTTTTGCTACTGTAAGCCGCCTAGAGTAGTCTTAACTGATTAGATAGGCGGGATATTAAATAAATAAATAAATAAATAAATAAATAAATAAATAAATAAATAAATAAATAAATAAATAAATAAATACCCAGAGGAGCATAGCCTTAGAGGATCTGGCAGGTTGGGTAGATGACATTCAGGAGAGGCGCTCCGACAAGTAAAATCATCCAAACCATGAAGGACTTTAAGCGCCGAAACCTTGAACCTGATGTTCCACACAATGAGTAACCAGTGGAGATGAGCCAGAACTGGAGTGACATGATCACATTTGCTCACACCAGCCACCAGTCTGGCTGCTGCCTTCTGGACCTGTTGTAGTCTCGAGGTCAGTCTTAAGGGAAGCTCTACCTAAAAAGCTTTGCAGTAGTCAATCCGGGAGATGGCCAGTTCCACCAGTGTTCTGAGCGAACCCTTGTTGAAGTAAGGGTGGAGTCAGGTGATGAACTTCAGCTGCTTAAAGGCAGATCTGGGCATGGCTACCATCTGAGACTCCCAAGAAAGAGCCGGGTTGAGAAGAACACCCAAGTTAGAAACTTGGTCCCTAAATGGAAAGACAACATAATCAACCCCCTTGACCTGTCAGAAGGCCTTCCCAGGAACAGAATCTTCATCTTGTCCACATTCAAATTGAGCCTGTTAGCCCTGGTCTATTCCAGAAACAAAACCAGGCATCACAGAAGATTCTAGACGGAATCCACTGCAGAGATGGTGAAGGAGAGGTAAAGTTGCATGTAATCAGCAAGTAACAAAAAAGCAACAACCAGCACAACAAGTAACACGGTGAGTTACCGTTTCAAAATTGTAATGGGTAACAGCATACTATGTTTCCAATGTTATTATAATGAATAATGCCAATTATTTTTGAAAGAAAAAAATCTCAGTTCTGGGACTGGGAAAACATGGAACAAGACTAAAGGTAGGGCTCAAAGAACCAAGCAGGATAAGGTATTGACTGTGAACCCTAAAAAGATTGAAATATTTTTATAACCTGACCTTGATTAAGGCTTAATTTTAGTTCATATTTCATGCCCATATATATTAAATAGTAATATTCCCTTTTATCACATATACTCTGCTCCCCTCAACTGACAGAAAGATTTCTGTCATCCTGAAGGTAACCAAATATATTTTAAAAATGTCTATTATTTCGACTGTTACAAACTTGCAAGCAAAGTCCTACCTCAGCAATGTATTTGGCTGCTGACAAACTGCCTATTCAGAATTTAAACACAATATATCTTTTCAATAAAACAGATTCTGTTTAAATATTATATATTACTGGATCTCCCACCACAGCCATCTGTGCAAGCCAGGAGGTGGGTTTTGAACTTCTGGCTCTACTGTTAGAGGGTAAGAGGCAGCTGCCATAGGCAAGTAGTTTTTGATGTCATAAAAGAGGAGTAAAAATGTTATTTGATTCATTGTTATTACATTCTTACTGAGTAGGGACTGGGGAGAGGTTCTTGTTGCATTTTCTACTTCAGGTGCCAAAAATAACTGGCTTTGCTTTGGGTAATTGTTTCTCAGCCTCACGCTGCTGAAGACCTTGGGCCAGGCCAGGTCAGGAACAGTGTCTGATTTTTTTAACCCTTTGGCACCAGTTTCTTTTCTTTTCTTTCAGTTTTGCATTATGTGAATTGTGGGGTACTTTCTGACTAAGTGTATTGAAAGTACAGATGGGAACAAACCAGAAAGATGGCAGTCTGTGAGGGTTCGTGGTTTGGGGCTAACCACAAACCGCCACGAACCACCCAGAAAACAAACCGGTTTGCGGTGGTTCAGGCCCATCTCTGCATCCCCGGCTGCCATTGCCTAAGGCCTCCCTGGGTGGCCAAGAGAAGCGAGGGTGGTGGCAGAGAAGCCAGCCAGAGGAGCTGCATTGCAGCCTCTGTGCATGCACCTGTCAACACACTGGTTGCCAGGAAAGTCTGGCTCTAGGTCTTCCCTGGCAGTGAGCTGGGCAGTGGGCACATGGGCAGAGTCAGTCCCCCCCCAGTTCTTGGCAGGAAAGCAGGGCAGCTGCCTCTGAGCATGCGCCTAGTGCCCAGCTGATCACCGTGGTCACCTCAGTGCCAGGCACATGCTCAGAGGCAGTGGCCCAGCTTCCCTTCCAGGGTTACTGCCTCTGAGTGTGTCACACGGGGATCAGGGCACTGCCCGGGTGGCAGCAGTGGTTATGGCAGCAGCACAGCAGCAGGTAGGCCAAGGCAATAGGGAGGGAAGGGGGAAGGGGGGAGGCAGCTGATCTTGGTTTGCTGAAGCAAATGAAGTGCGAAGGGGAAAAAAATGTGGTGCTTCATTTTGCTTGAGCAAAACAGGATTCCCAAATTGGGCCATGAAATGAACCACAAACTAGCCCAGGGGTTGTTTGTTTGTTTGTTTTGGTTTGTGGTTTGTTTCAGGCCCATCTCTAATTAACCGAAAGTTATAATGGTGCCCCATGTCCAAAGAAGTGTCTGTTTGCTCCGAGCAAGATGCTCAGGACAGAATGCAGAAAGTGAATTAAAAGTGAAATAAAACCAGATGAAATGAAATGTACCAGCATTGTGGCATATTTTGTTTACACAATTCAGTCCAATGTCTCTCCTGCTTCAGGAAGAAATGTTAATTTTTCTTGAACAGGACCAATGTACTGATAACAACCAAATCAGGGAATGTCATGATTTAGTGATGGCATGAGACAGTAGGCCATTTGGGGTGTGGGGTGAATCAGGCTACAAAGGATTTGTTGAGTTTGGAGGGAAGAGCAATGTGCCATTTGGCATGCTCCTCCTGTCTGAACAGCAAGCAATCCCTTGCAGTCCAATCAGCTGTCAATGAAGTGCTTTCCCTGCAAAGGGCCATAGAAGTGAAATTTTGTTTTTATCATTACTCCTCTCTCCCTCTGCCAGTTCCATTCCTTTTTCGTCCTTCCTCCCCACTTCCCTTTCCTTGTTCTCTCCCCCCCCCCCCACACACACTTCTTCTCTCTTCCCTCAGAATTTGTGGCCCCAATGGCAGAGGTAGATGGGGGCGGCTATCTCTAGGATAAACAACAAGCATGCCAAAAAGAATGTCTGTCCTATCACTGGGCCAGAAAGATGTGTGGCAGCTCTTAAAGGGGAAAGATGGGTTATTCTAATAGAAACACTCCCAGACAAGGGATTTTCCCCAATCCAAACTGTACCATCAGCAATCCATATATCATACCTATATGCCAGTGTGAAGAGATCCATTGTTTGTACCAATACAATATATTGGCAGAGACAAAACATCATTGTAGGCTTAAAAATCCATCAATATTTTAAAGTAATTTTGTCCCTGCTGTTTTTGTTGGTGGAAAAAAAATCTATGTGGCAAAGGAATGGAATCTGAGCACATTTTAGCAGAAATTTTAATCTGTTTTATGTTTTCATGTTTTAATCTTTTGATTGTGTTTTAAATCATATATTGTTTAGTTTATCTTTTAATATTTATTGTGTTTTTAAATAGTGTGAATTTGAATGTTGTGAGCTGCTTAGGGTCCCTTGTTGGGAGAAATGCATCATCATCATCATCATCATCATCATCATCATCATAGTCATCATCATCATAGTCATCATAGTCATTGTTGTTGTTGTTTACAGAAGGTGCAGAAGGCATGACATTGTAGACCTCATTTAGTGTAGATTCTGCAACAAAACAAAACAACAAAAATAAAAACAACAAAAATATCCCATTTTGGTGCAAGAAGGTTAAAATTAAGTTTAGCTGGGAACATATTGTTGACTAGAACAGAAGAATCAAATGACAGCTACTTTAAAAAAATTCAAAAAAATACTCATGTATCAAATGTTGATGACTAAGAAGCAAGCAGACAGTCACAGGGAGGGAAGAGATAGCAAATAATACCACATGACTTGTAAAGAAGAAGGCAGATTATTGAAACACAAAGTGTTTTTCTTGGAAATGTGGTGGCTTACCTAGTTGCTTGTTGGTTTATTCTTCTGGAACAATGATGCAAGAAATATATTTCCAGTACAACAAGTCAAATGTCCAGATAGTAAATATTAAGATAGCAAGACCCTCAACAATGATGAGATCTGAATGCAAGAGAAGAAAGAAAAAAGCCCCCAAGCTTCCTCTTTCTCTCTGAAACGGATGATAAACCCAAGTTAAAATATGCATTATGTTTTAAGCAGTTGATTGAATATGTTTTGTTGTAGTTTCAGCTAGTATATAAATTTTGCAGGGTATTTCTGCAAATGTACTGATATCCTCCCATCCACCCCATTTCTGGCTACTAGAAACGGTCTGTTGTTTGTTTTATGCGTTAGCACATGTCCCCAACTTCCACTACAGCAACACAAATTCCTCTGTTCTAGTGACTAATTCTGGCACTTAAAGGTTATGGGAACTAACATTAAACTGGTAACAAAAAATATAATGAAATCAAAAGAATTTCTCTCAGCATAGCTGATTAACTACAACATAGTGCTGGAAGTTAAGTAAATATAAAGTCGTGGGAAAAACTGTGCAAGGGAAAATAGCTAGATCTGACTATTATATTCTCACAAACCCCTTCACTGCAAATGGTTGAATTTTGTATGTGAACAGATTCTGTCAAACTGAAACCACAACTACTTGGAGCGTGGAGGAGGCTGCAGGGAGGGGAAGACACTTTGGCCTTTATGACAGAGATCGCTGGACGATGGACTTTGGTTTGCATTTAGAACATTGTCAACAAGGCGGGGGGGGGGAAGAAAGGATTTCGATCAAGCATTATCATCAGCAAATAATTTCCTGGAAGTATGTGTCTCTGTTCTCACAATCTTTTATCAATGGACTCTCATTTTGCAGATTTTGTTTTCCCTTACGAGACTAACTTGGTAGATACTATAGCACCAAAGAACTGATTTGTGTGAAACATTTTAAGGCATCGTACAACATCACAATCAAATCTGATGTGTGTTTGTGTGGGCTTGTGTTTGTTTTGTTTTTAAGTAATAGATCACATTTAGGAATTGAGGTCCCTTAATGAACAGCAAATTTATTTTTAAGGGGGTGGAAAGAACCCATCTCTGTTCTTTAGGGTTTGCTTCCATTTTAAATACAGTGGTGCCTTGACTTACAAACGCCCCTGTCTACGAACATTTTGACTTATGAACAGCTCCGGTCGCAAAATTTTGCTTCTACTTGCGAATGGAGCTTTCACTTAGAAACACAAAAAGGCAGGGGAAAGGGGCAGGAAATTTAAATTGCTAACTGTAGGTGGCGACGAGGCTGCTACTTTGTAGCTCTTTCGCCGCGGCAGTTAGAGAGTGTGCGATCCGAGGAGGTTGCCTGCTAATGTAAGGTGCTGCTTTATACTTTTAAAAAACTGTTCTGGGTATTTTTGCAGCATGGTTTTCAGCTAGGGGGTTATGTTTCTGTGCTGTGATGGGTCTTGGGGGTTTGTTTTTTGGTTCCCCTCCGTTTCTGATGGGGGGGGTCGGTTGCTTTTTGGAGTGTTTTATCCCCATTTCTGATGGGTCTTGGGGGGGTTGTTTGTTTTTTGGTTTTCCCCCCCATTTCTGATGGGTCTTTGGGGTGTTGGTTGCTTTTTTGGGGGGGTCCCCATTTTGATGTGTCTTGCATGCTTTTTGCTTTGTTCTCTTTGCATTTCTGATCTGCTCCATTTGTTTTTGCAATGGTTCCTGCATGCTTCTCTTGCTTTTTCCTTTGATTTCTGTGCATTTCCGACCTTGTCCCTTTGTTCTCTGTGCATTTCTGATCTGCTCTGTTTGTTTTTGCAATGGTTCCTGCATGCTTCCCTTGCTTTTTCCTTTGATTTCTGTGCGTTTCCGACCTTGTCCCTTTGTTCTCTGTGCATTTCTGATCTGCTCCGTTTGTTTCCTGTGCATTTGCAATGCTTCCTGCATGCTTCCCTTGCAGCTTGGGTTTGGGCTAGGTGTGGGGGGTTATGTTTCCGTGCTCTGATGGGACTTTCAGACCCTTTCTGCAAGGTTCTGTGCTGGCTGGTTTGCTCTAAAATGGAGTTTAGACTCAAGTCTCTCTCCCCCCCCCCCCCAAATTGTCTTCTCTCTCTCTTTATGCTCCCCAGGTGCTTGGTTTGATTTAAAATGTGTTTTGTTTAAAAGGTGCTTCGTTTGGTTTAAAAGGTGTTTGATTTAAAAGGTGATTTGTTTGGTTTAAAATGTGTTTGGTTTAAAATGTGTTGGTGTAAAATTGTTCCCCATTGAGTTCCCTCCCTCCTTTCCTGCTCTTTTTTTAACCTGAGTCATTGTTAGCCATCTAGAGTGGTCTTAACCGACCAGACAGGCAGGATATAAATAAAATAAATAAAATAATAAAAATAAATAAATACATTTTAGGGTTTTAAAAAAATCTCCCCCTAGTGGTAGAGGATGGATTAACCGTTTTGCATTAATTCCTATGGGAACTAATGCTTCGACTTACAAACGGCACCTCTACATACAAACAAAGAACAGCTGGAACAGATTAATCAGTTTTCAGTGCATTCCTATGAGAAATGCTGATTTGATTTACGAATGTTTCTACTTAAGAACATATGGGATGGATTAAGTTCGTAAGTAGAGGCACCACTGTAAATATATTATAGTCAGACAGTCTCAAGTCTTCCTACCTGATCCAGATAAGGTACCTTATCAGAGATTACTCGACATGTTTCCTTAATCCATTATCAAATAAGGCCAAACAAGATGCACACAGCAATGTTGTTAGCAGAACTTACAGAAAGACAATAACCAGGTGTCTTTATAACCTCACCTACATGCCATGTATTTAATGTGGTTTGGAAAGTAACTATAGGCTTTATTTGTGGATGTGATTGTCAAAGCACATTTGTCTGAGGAAACCTTATTGTGGGAGGGAAAATGGATTAAGCCAAGAAAATATCCATTCCCTTTCATATTGTTGGACTCGTGATAGTATAATATTAAATAACAATCAAAATAATTATATCTAATAATAGCAATCCAAAAAGATGTTGTGGTGGAACCCCCACGTCATGCCTGTCCATAATGGTAAGCTCAAGGGCAGGAGCCTATGAGAGGACAGGAGGGGCAGAACGAAAAAGGACAGTTAGACAGTTAGAGAGGGGAGTTGGAGAAAAGAGGTTGCAGATAGGGAATTGAAGAGACAGAGTTAGGAGATTGAATTTAGAAAGTTGAGAGAGAATGCTAGAGAGAATAGGAGTTTTAAAGTATAGAGAATATATAGATAGTCAAAGAATATTGTAACAGTGAATAAATACAGTACACATACAAACGAACGTAAAAGCAAATGATATTTAATGTATAATCCTAAACATCTGTGATTTATTCCTGTGATTTGCATAACTTATAAGAAGAATAAATCTGTTGTATTGGCAGCACGTGTCTAAGATCTATCTATTTGGTATTGAGGGAATAATACCTGGTGGCAGCGTGAAGTGAGGGAACGCACCCAGTGGGTGGACTTGTGTTTAGGGAAAATAAACAAAGGACATTGGGTGGACGCAACAGATGTGTCTTCACACCATTCATAGTGACAGCATTTATTTATTTATTTATTTATTTATTTATTTATTTATTTATTTATTTATTTATTTATTTATTTATTTATTTATTTATTGGCCATCTTTCTCCCAATAAGGAGACTCAAGGTGGCTCACAATATGAAAAAAATAGAATTAAAAACAAAATGAAATCTACATTAAAAGCAAAATGTAAAACTGATTTGAATACAAGAATGATTAAAAATATATATAAAATGTTCAAAACTATCTGTAGTGAAAACGGGATTTAGAGACTCAGTCGTGATTATTCAAAGCCTGTCTGAAAAGATGGTTCTTCAGCTGTCTGCACTATCAGATAGGAAGGTGATCCAAACAAAGGCATTTCAGTGGCACCAGGGAACCTTTAGCTGAAGTCCTCCTGGCCACAAGACTAGCTGCCCACGGTTCCTGGCCCCCAAGTGCTTTCCCCACCACTTGACTGAATTGCTCCTTGGTCCCCACATATGGTTGTGCTTTTGTTGTGTCTTCCAAAGAACTAGAAGTTACTGTATGCAACAAGATAACCACAGATAGCTTTGGTGCTGTAAATAAACAAAAAAAAAATCTTTTCCTTATCTTGCAGGCCCCAAAAGTAGTTTTCTGTCTTTGACACCTTAATTTTAGGCTGCATTTTCTGGGATGAATCAATGTTTTACATTACACTCCACATAAGCAAACACATGCTGCTCGAGCTAGCTTTTCCGGGATACATTACACAGGCTAGGAAAGATTTGGCTCTTGATGTCTTTTGAATGTGGAGATAAAGCAGAGCTATGCTTATAAATGTGATACTTTTGAGGGTGATTTATTATGTGAAAAGCTAAACTGCATGACAAGGAGTTCTTTGTAAAGCAGATTAACTGAGTCAGCTTCTTAATAATGTGTAAATATCTCAACCTGTAAACTGAGAAGGTCATTTTTGAAGAACTAACTTCTGAAGGATCTGTAATTTTCTGACCCCAGTATTTTATATAGAATTCTATCTGAGGCAAATAGTTGAAATCCCACAGGGTGAATCATGGAAATTTGAGGACAAAGTTAATTAGTCTCATCTTATTCTGCATTATTGGAATTTTGTTGGGCAGAAAGACAAAGACACACATACATGCACATTCACACTTGCACACATATTTTCTTCATTCTTCAGCTAGCCTGACCACAAGTTCCTCCACCATCTAGTCACCAGCAGTTGTACTGAATGGAAAAAGTACAGCAATTCAGTGTTCTCAGAGACTTTTAAAAATAGTTTTTAATGTCAAATGTTTCTTCAATCCTAGCTTCCCTTAGCACTGGCAGCGCTCAGCCGGTTTTATTTAAGTATGACCCAGATCCAGTGTGGTATTCTGGATAGAGTGTCAGACTAGAAGTCAGGAGACCTGAGTTCAAATTTCTGTTCAGCTATGGAAACATATTGAGGGGTGGTAATTGTGAACCAGAGTTTAACATCTCACATATCTCGACAATTATATTTGGGTCACCAGAAATTGGAATTGAATTGACAGCACACCACCACCACCACCACCACAACAACAACAACATGTAGACACATTAAAGCTGAATCGATTCAAAAAGCACATTAAAGTAGGCATCTGTATGGTTGCCATTCCTTCTAAGAGCTCAAACTACCTTCTCTGCTTTTTCTTATTCTCATGGCTACTTGTGTCAACATGACCCAGTCATTGTGTTGCGTGAGGTGAAGGACAAGAAGCTACTCCTTGAAACTTCCTTCAGCATTGTCGATGGGATTTCATCCTCTGTCTCACTTGAGGCAGCAGGTGAATTTGCAGGATGCAGGGCAGTTTGCATGGGACACACAAAGAAATGCTGGAGCTAGTGCCCCTCCCTCACACTACCCTGTATCTGCTGCTTCAAGTGACTGCCCCACAGTGAGGCTGCAATTACATTGGTAAATAGTACAGAATTTGCTATGGAAGTAAAACAGGTGCATTCCATTTTAAAAAACTGGTCATATCATGCAAAGGCCGACTTGAATCAACCTGGCCCTTTTTGCTCCTGAGGTGGATGATTTTTCCCCTGCTGTTGAGACAACTTCTTTTTTTCAAGGGGGAGTGATTTGAATGGTGTCTTCCCCAGGGTGATCAGTTGTTATGTTCTCCAAAAGGACAGGAGGCATGACTATGAGTGATTTTCTCGTGATGTACTAAATTATGTGTGGTGCTTTGGACAATGGGAACACCCACCCCTGCAATCTTTCTCTCTGGTCACCCCCCCAAATTTTTTAAAGAAAACAAATTACTGAGTTTAGCACTAGATTGCTTTATCACTGCACTGATATATTAATTTAGCTCTAGATCACCTCTACACAGAAAAAAGAAAAAGACATACAAGTCAAGATGAAAGGGAAACGACTCCGACAAACTACAGCAGACTACTGTGGGCTGTGGGTCTAGTGTGTATGCTGGTAGCGAAACAATCTGCAGTTTCCGTGCGATCATCTAATCTGAACAGAGTTGTAAAATAGTTTGGGAATCAAGCTGCAGCAAAGCCGAAACACTCAGATCCAGCTTGCCAATATAATTGTAGTTAGAGATGGGATGTTTGTATTCGTATCCCTGGGGATACGAATACAAATATTGCAGAAACAGGTGGCAGGCAAGTCCAGTCCCTTTCCCCCAGACCAGCCCATCCAATTATGGGTCATTGTGCATCGTGCACTGCCAGCAGCAGCCCCGTCGCACCAATTGTGGAAGCAGCCTGGCTGGCATGTCTGTGCCACCTCTCTATGCTGCCGCTGACCACTCGGCAGCTGAGTGGAGAGACTCATCATTTTGCACACACACACACACACACACACACACACACACACACACAAAGAGGACTTGGTCATAGTTCTTCACCTTCTCTCATCAGCACAATGCTTTTGACAGTGAATCTAGCTTTGATTTTAAGTTATTTGCACATCTCCCTTATATCTCAGGAAGGCCTCTAGCCTTTTGTTTTCTTGAAGTGTTTCTTAAGAATGTAGTCAATTTAATGTGTGTCTGCACTTTATTTGCTCTTTTTAAAGAGCACTCATATGTGGAGGTGAATTGGTTGCATCAGAATTTGGGAAGTGGAGTTTTAAATCCCCACTGAGCCTTGGCTGAAAAGTGGGCTACCATATATCTACTACCGTATGTTATAGCCACCCTGGTGTAGTGGCTTGGGATTGGACTTGGGTTCTGAGAGGTCTGAGATCTTGCCCTCACTGAGCTATGGAAGTTGCTGGGTAACTGTAAGCAAATCATTGTCTCTACGCCTGACCTGCCTCCAGGTTTGTTGTGAGGACCTGCAGGGTTCTTGTGAACATATAGTGGAGAAACATATCTACACCTGGAAGTTGCTGAAGAAAAGGCAGAATATTCAAGGAAAAAACAAACAAATAACATATGCTGTGCTGTTACATATTGCAGTGGTGCTGTACATGGATAAAATCAAGACAAGGTGGGTCCCAATTTCCTCTAAATATAAAAACTCATTTATAGGAACATCAGAATTCCCCCAAAAGTCCTCTGAGAAAATACTATAAAGTCACATTTCAGATGTTCAGCTCACTAGCTGATACTGCTCTGCTTGTCCAATTATGCCCATGACTCATTTTCTCTAGAGCAGTAAAACACGCTGTTTCTTTTATGCATTGCCCTCACCATCTATTGTTGAAGAGTCCTTATTCCACAGAAGCTAACCACTTTTGCAGATTCTATTTAGGGGAAAATGGCAACAAAATTGCTTTAAAATGGTGCATCAATCCTTTGTGTCAGCAACAGGTCACATAGAAAGTAAAATGTTGGTACGAAACCATCATGTGAAAAACTCATATTAATTTATTCAGGTTATTTGCTGCCTTCGTGACTTTACTGAGATATCTGGATGTGTAAACCTTATTTGCCAATTGCTGTGAGTGCGGAGAAAGCACAAGATCTGATTTCTTCTAAAGCAAATACAGTGGTGCCTCGCTTAGCGAATGCCTCGTTTAACGATGAATTCGCATAGCGAGGGGGTTTCCCGGGAAAATTACTGCCTCGTATAGCGAGGCTGTCTATGGAGGAAACTCACATAGCGATGTTTCCCCCATAGGCCCCCGGCGGGCGCTTCGGAGCGGCCGCGGGAGAGGTCTCCCCACGGCCCCTCCGAAGCGCCGGCCAGCCTGCAGGCATTCTCCGGGCGGGCGCTTCGGAGTGGCCGCGGGAGAGGTCTCCCCGCGGCCCCTCTGAAGCGCCAGCCAGCCCCAGCTGGTACCCTATCCGCGCCGCCTACCCGAGCCATTCTCGGACGCCTGGAAGTCCGAGAACGGCTCGGGTAGGCGGCCCGGGCAGGCTACCAGCAGCGGGGACAGAGGGGGGTATCCGGAAGGTTTCCAGGCGAAAGCCTGGAAACCTTCCGGACACCCCCCCACCCTGCAGCCGCCGCTTGAAGCCTGCCCGGGCCGCCTACCCGAGCCGTTCTCGGACGCCTGGAAGTCCGAGAACGGCTCGGGTAGGCGGCCCGGGCAGGCTACCAGCAGCGGGGACAGAGGGGGGTATCCGGAAGGTTTCCAGGCGAAAGCCTGGAAACCTTCCGGACACCCCCCCACCCTGCAGCCGCCGCTTGAAGCCTGCCCGGGCCGCCTACCCGAGCTGTTCTCGGATGCCTGGACGTCCGAGAACGGCTGGGGAAAGCAGCGCGGGGAGGCTTCAAGCGGCGGCTGCAGGGTGGGGGGGTGTCCGCTCCCAGCATCCCCCCACGGCTTGGATCCAAGCTGTGGGGGCAGGCTGAGAGGGTGGTGGGATTGGGATGCCTTTCAGGCATCCCAGGCTTGGATCCCACCCGCCGCCGGTTACCCTAACCGGCGGCGGGTGGGATCCAAGCCCGGGATGCCTGAAAGGCATTCCAATCCCACCACCCTCCCCCGCGCGGCTTGGGTCCGAGCCGCGGCGGCTACCCCAGCCATGGCCGGACTCTAGGGAGTCCAGCCACGGCTGAGGTAGCCACCGGGGGTCAGATCCAAGCCGCGCGGGGAGGGGAGAAAACCAGATAATCCATTCCAATAGGAACGGATTATCCGGTTTTCAATGCATTCCTATGGGAAATGGTGTTTCACATAGCGATGGTTTCACATAGCGATGTGTTTTTTTGAACGAATTAACATCGCTATGCGAGGCACCACTGTACAATGTCCTTTTCTCAGAAAGTTGCACAAACCTGGCAGTTGTGACTTACAAATAAAGGGCCATAATACGCTATGTTGTATTATATAGTGACCCAGGTGTAGTGCGAACAATAAATATTTTTAACTGATTTGTTTAAAAGACTGACACTGAAAATCTGTCTTGCTTATTTATGTATGTTTTTGTTGCCAATCACATTATAACATTAAGCAAGGTGCTGTTCATTGCCCCCCCCCAAAAGGAAATAAGAACTGGAAACCTACATTTTACTCATACTTTTTAGTTAGTTTGGTAGGAATTTGATGTAAGGCCTATAAAGATTTTAATAACTGACCCTTGGTTTAAGGAACACCTTGTGTGGACTATCTTGTGCTGGACCTTGTTTTGAAAATCTCAAAATAGAAAATAATGCCAGCAAGGGCGTGGGGGCAGATGGACACTTTGTAGCAAAGCAGAAACAGATGGGTAGCTTGGAGCAAAGAGAGATTGGTAGATTGCAACTTCAGTCATTGTTCATATGAAATGATTGGCATTGATGACTAGGGTTTGGGAGAGTTGCAATCTAAAAACCTCTGGATGACTACAGGTTGCCCATTTCTGACGTATAGAATTTTTCTCAAAAGACTTTGAAAACTGAGAAAGGTGCAAATACAGTTTGAGTGAAGACATGGAAGTTGTCTCTAGAGCAGTGGTTCCCAATCTCGGGTCCCCAGATGTTCATGGACTACAACTGCCAGAAATCCTGGCCAGCAGAGCTAGTGGTGAAGATTTTAGGGATCTTTAGTCCAAGAACATCTGGGAACCACTGCTTATCTTGGTTATCTGGTTTCTGCGTATCTTGGGCAATGGGGATGGGAAGGGTTCTGTTGGGCAAAGGCCAACCTGTGGGCCAGCCTAAAAGATCCTAGACCTAGTAGGGCAGCTGCAAACAGCTAAAAGCTATGAATAAATTATCTCCATTCCAAATGTTGATCAAAATCAGAGAAGTAGCTGAGTAATTTTGGACCCTGGATTTGCCCACAAGGTTATGGGGGTTACCTTAATTATGAACCCTATGCTTAACATTTCTCTGCCCCCACACCCATCCACCATCATTTACAAGTACAGTGGTGCCTCGCTTAACGGGCGCTCCGTTTAGTGACGAAACCGCGTAGCAATTAACTTTTTGCGATCGCGATGTTTCCTATGGGGTTTTATCACATTGCGATGATTGGTTCCCTGTTTCGCTTACAGAGAATCACAAAACGATGATTTTTAAACAGCTGATCGGCCATTCCAAAATGGCCGCCGGGTAAAAAAGTGGCCGCCCGCTATGTTTTCGTGCCGATTCCTCACTTAAGAGGCAGCGAAAATGGCCGCCGTATGGAGGATCTTCGCTTTAAGGTCAGTTTTTTGCCCATAGGAACACATTAAACAGGTTTTAATGAGTTTCTATGGGCTTTTAAAAATCGCATAGTGACGAATCGCTTAGCAGTGATTTTTGCTGCACGGATTAACGTTGCTATGCGAGGCACCACTGTATACTTTCAATGTTTTTCAGCAGAGAAACTACATTCAGAAATGTTAGCACATGTACACAAACTCCTCCCCCAAAACTGTGTGAATTAAACAGAATTTGCCTTTGCTGTCCTGATAGCAAGCACATGCATAATAAGTACAGTTGTGTTGTAGAAGAAGATCACCTGTGCTTATTCATAACCATTTTTTTGTGTAAGCATTTAGAGAGGGAAATTTTTAATCCTCTGCTAATTGCTTTAAAGATTGATGTTCATATTGTTGAGAATGGGGAAATTGATGTTAATAATAATAATAATTTTTGAAAAAGATATGGGCGTGTATAACTAAGAATTCCCTAGTATTTAGAGACAGGATGTGTAGAGGTAAGAGAATGGATACACAATGTTTCGTGCTTCTTTCAACTATATATTTAAAGTGTAATGTTGATAGGGTGCAACCTTTAAATATCTGCAAGATTTTGGGTTCCTCATATCTTTTGTTTATATTAAAAATAACCTAAGCCACCTGGCACTTTCATTAGTAGACTGTATCAGTTTGGAAATGCAAACAGTGTGTGACATGATAAAAATGTAAATAAATTTCAATGACTTCATCTTGGCATTTCACTCATAGAATTTCTGCATAATGTAACATGTTTCTTTAAATATAACTCTATAACTGGTTCTCAACTGAAAATGAAAACACAATGTGGTAGATACGGTGACCTCATGGCATCTACTAGAACTTGCAGAGCTCAGTAATTGACAATAAGTTTCAAATATTGTTGAAATAAGGTAATTAGAAGAACATAAGTATATCACTCTGCAGTTTAATATACTTATACAAATTCTTTATCAGTTTAATTTCCATAAAAGATTATGTCTAACAAACATCACCTATCTATAGTTGATACTTCCATATTATTATAATATAATTTGCCCTAAATAGTACAGTATTCCTTTCCATTAGTTTGAGAACACATCAGACAATGACTTGAGGGACAGGATGCAAAATAAAAAGGTGAGTTTAGGGCTTTATAGGTTAGAACCAGTACTTTGAATTCAGCCCAGAAATGGATTGGCAGCTAATGTAACAGGCTGTAACAAGCTGGTTATGTGATCCCCCAGTTAGCAATCTTGCTGCTAGATTTTGGACCTTCTGAAATTTCCTGACACCTTCCGTATGACATTACAGTAACCCAGCTGTGATATAACTAAGGCATGTGTCACCATGGCCAGATAAGACCTCTTCAGTAATGGGTACAGCTGGCACACTGGTTTCAATTGTGTAAATGCACTCCTGGCCACTGCTGAAACCTGGGCATCCAGGCTCAGAGACAAATCCAGGAGCACCCTCAAGCTGCACATCTGTGTTTCCAGAGGGAGTGTATTCCATCCAGCATGGGCTATATCCCTGCTTCTTGATCGTCTTTTAGACTGACCAGGAGCACTTTTGTTTTGTCTGAATTAAGTTTCAGTTTATTTACCCTCATCGAGACCATTACTGACATTAGACACTGATCTAGAGACGAAACAGCTTCCTTAGATTTCGATTGCAAATAGAGATAGAGTTGGGTGTCATCTGCATTCTGGTGACATCAAACACCAAAATTCTAGACAGAGCTGCTAGAGTTTGGCCGCGCCTCTTGAGAGGACTACCATATCTATGGGCAGTGGCTACTGGCAGAGACTGGGGAGGTGTAGTTGGGGGGAAGGTGTTGTGACAACCCCAGACCTACTGGGATATGCCACAGTTTCACTAAGCTGCCACCAACCATTCCCTGTAAGGAGTCACACAGACCAGGAATGGATTTTTAACAAACAAAGGAATAAGGTTTATTTAAATAACACACAGGGAAAATAAAATGATCAAGTGAATAGGATACAGTAACGTGGCTTAGTCTCAATCATACATACACCAGTTTGGTTCACACAGAACACCTTTAAATAAAGCACAGACCCTGAACCTATCAGTTCTGGCTACCCATACAGACACCTGAACCTATCAGGTTGGTACTGACTGACACACAGTAGTACCCTGTCTGACACACAGACTCCCACACCAGCTCCTTCTCTCAGCTTCTCCTCCAGCTTCTAAACTTCTCCACACAGGCTTCACATATATATACAGTACAGCCCCTCCTCCTGATGTCCCGCCTTCCACTCCCCATAGGATGGAACTTTCCCTCCAACCCATGACAGACAGGTAACATCAGTGCTGTATGTAACACCTCCCCTCTTTATAAGTTGTTTTGTAGGGGGAAAGCTAAGGTGCTTTTCTCCAAAAAACAACCTGGATCCAAAACATACAAAAACAGTTATACAATACCATACAATACCATACTTACTTTAGGATAAACATATCAATTAAGCATTTAAACATTTACCATTTACAATACATCAAGTTACCTTTATTCATACCAACCAAGCATGTTTAATAAACAAGTACATTTAACCTTTTGGTCACCAAAATATATACATAGTCCATGTTTCTTTCGCCGTCTTCATTCTTCGGGTCTTCTTGACAAGGCGTCAGCAACACAGTTCACTGACCCTCTGACCACCTTCACTTCAAAGTCATAGTCCTGCAGGTTTAAAGCCCACCTCATAAGTTTACTATTGTGGGATTTCATTGTCTTTAACCATTGCAGTGGTGAATGGTCAGTGCACAGAACAAAATGTCTTCCCCAGATGTAAGGCTTGGCCTTCTGGATCGCGTAGACTATGGCCAGGCACTCCTTTTCCACGGTTGCCAAATGTCTCTCATCTTTCTGGAGTTTCCTACTCAGGTAGGACACTGGATGCTGGTCACCATTTTCATCCTCCTGGCAAAGAACTGCTCCTACCCCGCTGTTAGACGCATCGGTGTAGATGACGAACTCCCGGTCGAAGTCTGGAGCACGCAGCACTGGATAGTTGATGAGGGCCTCCTTCAACCTCTGGAACGCCTCCTCACAGTCGCTGGTCTACGGGATGCGGTCATCAGTCTTCTTCCTCGTCAGATCGGTCAGCGGAGCCGCAATCTCGCTAAACCTCGGGATGAACTTTCGGTAGTAGCCCACCAACCCAAGAAATGATTTGACTTTTTTCTTGGTGTTGGGTCTAGGCCAATCACGAACTGCTTCTATCTTGGCCTCTAGGGGTTTTATCACTCCTCCCCCTACTATGTGACCCAAGTATTTTATTTCTGGGCTACCCAGCTGCAGTTTGTTCTCTCTGCAGAGCCTAGGCCAAAGCACTCCCTCCCCTGGGTTAAAGTGCCTCTCCCTGCCTTCCTGGTCATCCCAAGCTTTCTTTCTGACCTTTTGAGCTTGCAGGTTTTCTGCTGCTAGCTCTAGGTTTCTCTTTAGGTCATTCCTTAAAGAGTCTATATATGTCACAACATCTGGTGGGTCATCCTGGGTGATCTGCTCCCAATTTTGTTTGATTAAATCAAGGGGCCCTTTCACCCTTCTCCCAAACAAGAGTTAAAACGGACTGAACCCGGTACTGGCTTGTGGCACTGATCGATAAGCAAACAAAAGGGATTGCAGCTTCTGGTCCCAATTGTTTGGATTCTCTGCCAAGTAAGCCCTAATCATGCGCATCAGAGTCCCATTGAACTTCTCAGTTAACCCATTACTTTCAGGGTGATAGGCAGTGGTTTCCTTGTGTTTAATTCCACAGATTTGCCATAACCGTTTCATGAGCTTCGATGTAAACGATGCGCCCAAATCTGTGATTATTTCTGAGGCAAATCCCATCCTGGACATATACCCCACCAAGGCATCTGCCACTGTGTTAGTTTCAGTGTTAGTCAAGGGAATGGCTTCAGGGTACCTCGTGGCATGGTCCACAATGGTGAGAATGAACCGGTTCCCCCTCTTTGTGGCCTTGGGCAAAGGTCCCACAATATCCACCCCTATACATTTGAACGGAGTGTCAATCACAGGCAAAGGGCACAACTTTGCTTTGGTCCTGTCACGGTTATTCCCCTGCCTCTGACACACATCACATTGTTTACAGAACTCCTTGATCTGCTTCCGTTTTTCAGGCCAGTAAAAATTCTGTGTAATTCTCTGTTGTGTTTTGTTCACCCCTAAGTGCGCAGCAAACATGTCAGAGTGCCCCCTTTGTAAGATCATGGGGCGATACTTTTCAGGTACCACTAGCTGACTTCTGATCCCATCTCCCCCTTTTGAGATATTCCTCAGGGTCTCTCTATATAAAATTCCCTTTTTCTCACAAAATCTCACTGGGGTTTCAGGTGTTAGCTGAGCGTCTGTCACCTGTTCAAAACACTTCTGGAGAGTGGCGTCTGCCTTTTGCTCTTGGCCAAATCTGCTGTCCGTGGTCAAGGTTTCCACCACAGCTTTGGAACTCCCCCCACCTGCTTCCGTCTCGGGCTCTCCAATACCCCCTTGAACTGTCCCCGTGGTGGCTTGTGAGCGTGTAATCACTAGCACCCGTTTCACATGTTCAGCCAGGTCATTTCCCACGAGCACGGCTGCTGGCAGAGTCGATGAAATCGCTAGCCGCCAAACTCCCCTCCAGCCTTGAAAGTTCACAGGTACCTCAGCTACTGGCAGCGAGATCACCTGTCCCTCAATCCCTGCCACCTTTATGCTCTCATTCGGGATTATATACTCCCTAGGAATAATATCTGGATGGCACAGGGTCACCTGGGAACAAGTATCCCTTAGCCCCCTATACTGATGGTCAAGTATTCCTACGTCCACCCCTGCGGTCTCAAACAACTGCGAATCTGTCCTCACTAGCAAGCAGCGCTTGACCTCCACAAGAGGACCATTTTCCTCAGCCTGATCAGCAGATGTAACTGTTCCAGATTGAGTAGCCATGGCAACAGGCTCCCTCAGTGACAAGGAGCTTTGCTCTTTCTGGACACAGAACACAGCTTTTGGCTTGGTTCCACTCAAATCATGAGGCACATTTCCTTTTAGCTGCTTTAATTTCTCACACTCTGAGATTAGATGGCCCTTTCCTTGACAGAAATAACATTTTCTGCTGTATTTTGAGTCTTTCTCATCTTGTTTTGGTTTTCCCTCCAAAATCTGAGGTCTTGGTTTCGTGTCTGAGGGCTTCCCTTCACCATGGGCTCCTCCCCCTTGCTGGTTTTTTCCTGGTCCCTGAGAGTACTTGCTGTAGGTTTCTTTAGGTTTACCTATAGATTTCCCCTCACCTAAGGGCTTTCTTATTTGGGAAATAAAATCTGCGATCTCGGCCGCCTCTGCCACAGATTTCGGTTTCCTTTCCCTCACCTGGAACTTCAGTTCCCCATGCAGGACTGAATAAAACTGTTCCAGCGCTATCAAGTCTTTGAGCTGCTGGAAGGTCTCTGTTCCCTCCTGAGATAGCCATTTCTCTAGCAGCCTCACCAGTTGGGCCCCCACTTGAGTAAAAGTCTGCTCTGGTTTTTTGGTGAGTGACCTGAATCTTTGCCTCAGCTGTTCCGCATTTATCCCATGTCTGGCAAACACCAGTTTTTTAAACTCTGCAAAATCTTTTAACAGCTCCTCTGGCATCTCTGCATAGACTTCTGCCAGGCTGCCACTGATTAAAGATCGCATGATGGTCATCTTCTCAGTTTCCCTTACTGAGAAGTCCACAAACGCTCTTTCCACGAGGGAAAAGAACACCTCAGGGCAATCTCCCTTGTGGTATACAGGGAATTTCTTCAGGTCAGTTTTAGACAATTGGCCTCCCTCAGAATCCCTATTGTTATTATTGTTCTGATTCATCAGTTCCAATTTTCTTAACTCAAACGCCATTTTCTCTCTCTCCAATCTTTCTTCTCTTTCCATTCTCTCCCTCTCTAATCTTTCTTCTCTTTCCATTCTCTCTATTTCGAATTGTCTTTGCCTTTCCCTTTCCTCCCTTCTTTCTCTCTCTAATCTTTCCTCCATTTCCCTCACCCTCAGTTCATGCTGTTGGGCTATGAGCATTTTCCTGAGTTCTGGGTTCTGTTCTCCCGTGCTGTCATCCTGCACTGAGCCAAATTCATCCTCAGAACCTTGGTCTACCTGGGGTTCCCTCACTTCACCCATTTCTGCCATTTGGCTTCGAGTCAAGGGCATAATCCCCCCCCAGAACAGGCTGCTTTCAAAAGTCAAGCCTCAAAATAAAGCGACCACTTTTTTTTTCTTTTGCCTCAGAACCAGCCTTCTATAGATTGCTGCTGTTCTTCAGCACTAACTTGCAACTGTTGCCAGCCAGAGTCCACCCCCCTCTGCTAGGCCTCTCAGCAGACAGGCTAGATCACTGCTATTTCACACAGTTTTGCCTCAGCTTTTTTTCCCGCCAAAACAGGTTGCCTCAGAGCTCCCTAATCTAGTCCCACCAATCTGAGGTCACACGTTCTTCCACTAGCTTACCTCCCCGTGAGGTAAGCCTAGAAGATTACCTACGCGCTCTCAGATTGTCCCTGACTAGACCCCCCTTGCTCTGGGCACACTTGCCAAGGCTTTGCTGGACCACTGGACAACTGGACCAGTCGTATCCCACACGCTGGACACCAATCAATGTGACAACCCCAGACCTACTGGGATATGCCACAGTTTCACTAAGCTGCCACCAACCATTCCCTGTAAGGAGTCACACAGACCAGGAATGGATTTTTAACAAACAAAGGAATAAGGTTTATTTAAATAACACACAGGGAAAATAAAATGATCAAGTGAATAGGATACAGTAACGTGGCTTAGTCTCAATCATACATACACCAGTTTGGTTCACACAGAACACCTTTAAATAAAGCACAGACCCTGAACCTATCAGTTCTGGCTACCCATACAGACACCTGAACCTATCAGGTTGGTACTGACTGACACACAGTAGTACCCTGTCTGACACACAGACTCCCACACCAGCTCCTTCTCTCAGCTTCTCCTCCAGCTTCTAAACTTCTCCACACAGGCTTCACATATATATACAGTACAGCCCCTCCTCCTGATGTCCCGCCTTCCACTCCCCATAGGATGGAACTTTCCCTCCAACCCATGACAGACAGGTAACATCAGTGCTGTATGTAACAGGTGTCTTTGCCAACCTCCTGCAAGAACAGCTGACTGCCCATATACAGCAGCTTTGTTGTGGGACCCCGTGTCTGGCACATCTGTGCAGTGTCCTAGAAGTGGTAAAGGAGATGGGGCTTTGCTCCTCCCAGTGAAGAGGCTGTACAGGGACTCAGTTCTCACCCACACCCACACCCAGGACAGTAGGAATGACATGAACACCCTGGTGTTCTAAAGTTTTAAGTTTTATGATTCAGCCTGGTTGGCCCTTTAAAAGCTCTGTTGCTCTAATAAAGAGCCTGTTCCAGCAACTACTCTTTGTGTTGTTCTGGGGGAGCTGAGTGTGCAGAGGTGTGTGCTCACACTAGCTTATCAAGCCACTTGAAGACGATTTTGAAAATGGACCAAATAGGGTTGCTTGAACTCCAACACATGATTTAGATGTGAGGATTGCACAAAATGCCATATCACACCTCCACCTGATCCCAAGCAACCCAATTCAGCTTGTACCACTCCGCTCCAAGAAGCCAATCTAGATGAATCCTAAATTGTACTTTTGAATAAATAGGATCTTAAAAGGTAAAAATTTTGAGGAGAAAATAAAGTGTTGTAATTAATGCAGGTTTACTTAATCTTAGAAGTTCAGTATTGTACTAAACAAAGAGAAAAGACAATTTGAGGAAACATATGCTTTTGAAGTATACTACAGAGGCATAATGCCAAGGGGGGGGGAATGCCATGCGTTCTACTTGTTTATGAGTGATTGATTACAATTAGGGAATATGTTTCTGTCACAGCATTGTTTAACAAAGAAAACAGAAGACATTTTAAAAATTTGAAAACACGATCGGGAACTGCCTGTTCCCAAGGCAGTGAGATACAGCTGAAAATCAGAATAAACACATTTTACTCTTTATTTTATGCATTGATAGCAAACATAACCAGGTATGTTCACTGAACAAAAGCTTCAGGTGGGTGGTATGATACTGAAAACATTCGTAAGCCGAAGTGGGCAAGAAACAGCTCCTGAAGTCCCCTGATAAAAAGAAAAAAAAGAATCAAGAAGCCACAGTTTCACAAAGGCACTGAATTTACACATTGTGATGTATGCATGAGTGGCTTCATCTGAATAGCAGGGACTATGATTCATGGAACAAGCATTTCAAACTATAACATATTTTTAATGACCTTTCTCTCCTCAGTGTCTATTAACATGTGTTCATTAAAGGGAAGAGGTACAGTAATAATAGCTCCAAATTTCTTTGACAAGCAGAAGGGGCTGATGTCATGAGAAGAAGGAAGGAAGGAAAGTCACATTTGCCCCTCTCCCCTATATTCTGTATCCTGGCAGGACTGCAGCGAGGAATATTATTTCTTTATTTCTTGAATCTTTATTGAACAAACATAGAAACAACAACCACAAGAAACTACCACAGATTCCTCGCTAAAAATTTATACTCGTATGTAGTACTTTCACATCACTGTAATCTGCATCAGATTAGAACATCACATGGGAGATTGGTGGAAAATAAGTCTTGCTGTTAGATACTTTCCCGTGCTTTCCTAATGCAACCATTCATAGCACAAATGCCACCATGTGTTCTGCTTAACTTCTGTGCTCCAACAATTACATTTAAAATCTCTTTTAGTGCCATGTTCTGCGGAAGTGTATGGAAAATAATGGTGCTCCAGTTTATATTTCTACCAATTTTTGTAGGAAGAACTAGACAAACCTGACCTTATAATGTCAAACATTACCATTTAACGTGTTTCATGTCTGACAAAGTCTTTGTTTAACTCACCATATGATTAGTCTTGACTAATGTCATTGCTGTCTATCTCAGACATCTCACTATATGTCAGGAGATAAATATCTATTAACAAATAAGGTAAGAGCTATAAATGTAGACTAGACTGGGGTGAGTGGGAGAAAAGATTAGTAGCAGATGGAATAAAGTGTGACAGTGAGTTTCATAGGCTCTAACTTTACATTAATAGTTACATGACAGCGGTATATTTAGCCAGTGTTTCCCCCCTCTTACTTTAGCAATGTGACCTGGACAACATAACTGTCTCTTTGCCAAAACTATTAGACACTCTCTTGATTCAGAAGCTGGAAGCCCTATTGGATACCTCTTGTTTCAGTAGTATTTCAAATCAGTTTCTATAACTTCAAAAATATTTAGAGTGAATTCTGTTCTCTTTGCCATTCTGTCTCTTAAAATGAGTGGGATGAAATAAACCGTTGTGAACAATGAAGGAGTTCTGTATATGGAAAACTTTGCTTTCATCCAAATCTTCTGACTCATACTTGAAATGCCATTGCAAAGGGAAGGAGTCACTGGGCATTTTGAAAACTGTACTGTGACACTAAAAAAGCAACACACAGTAGAACTTTTCCATTTGGTTATTCTATAACAAAGAAAGGTATTATTCAGACAGAGAATTATGATTGAGAAAAGCTACGTATACACACAGAATGTTATGGTTTTTATTAGCCACTTATATTACTATTATGTAGTGACCGAGATCTACTAGTAATTCACACTAGAAGTAGGCCCACTGAATCAGTGGGCATTTGCTAAGTCAACACATCCATAAGTTGCATACATTCAAATGGGCCTACTCTACTGAAATCCCTTACCATTCTGCCTTTTTTGCTTGCCACTTCATCTCTGGAATCCTATTTCTTAGCATAGTAAGTCACAGTTAAGGTAGGCTTATTTGGATCAATAGGACCTATAGAGGAGTTGAATCACTAAATCCTTACTGAGTCAATGGGCCTACTCTTGTGCTATATAACAGGATTTTGGCCATTAATTTCTTTAAATAGCATGTTTGAAGCTATGACCAATATGGTATTCAGTATTACATGCACAGACCTACAATTACAGAAGTTGCCAAGGAGAACTGACAGGGCCATATGATCAGGGATACAATTGTGTATGCCTGGGTCTTTTTCTGATTGTAATGGCAGTTTCCACAGTTGGAGCTCCGTGACTGTAAATATTGACACTGACATTCTTAGTTAGATTCAACCATTTTCCAACAGTGCATGAACCAACTCCCTCATCAAGCACAAGAAATATACAGTATATAACATTAAAGTGGTAAGTAGTCCCATGAACACTGACAAGCCTTCTCACTACATGTTCTTCATTCACATTCAAATAAGTTTACTTGGTGTTAAATATGACTATAGTTATTTTACTAATCCAGTTGCCATTTAACATTGCAACAACGCTCCCTTCTCTGCTTCCATTTGTCACCAACAGAGTCATCTGTTCTGAGACATTTTATACTTTCAATTAAGAAAAGGAAGAAATTCTGAGAAGTTATACTGTTCCTAAACTTTTCATTAAAAGGTCAGCATGAGAGCCAAAGTCATCATGCCTAATTTCAAAATGACCCCCAAAGCATTTACAGCCAACATTCAAGATGTTTTCAAAGACTATAGTTCATCTTTCATTTTGGATTTACTCATCACAGGGATTTCAAGGTAAGAAACATTCAAAAGTGGTTTACCACTGCTTTATTCTGTGCAGTATTCAAAAGAGTTAGCCTGAATGTCACTGCCACTGTGAAAGATCCCCCACCTTCTGATGGCACTACTACCAGTTTTCTTGACAACAAACACATTATTTCTTCCAAGAAGTAAAAAATGCCCTTCCTTTATCATCATTTTAAGGGCAACTACAGATAATCCAAGAGTGGTTTGGGACTTCACACACCTGTTTATGCTAAGTGGGTACTTGTAATCGTTTCCCATGCCCAAAAGAGAAGAGGGAAGATGAATGTACACACCCTTACATCTTTCTATTCTTCTCATCCTATTTGTGTTCACATTCTCTCACTAGCAGATAAGCATACATACATACTCTTTGTCTCTCATGTCTACATATACATAGCTATGTAGGAGAAATGTAATGACATTTCAGCTGTTCAGACACTTAACTTCTTGAGGGGGAGTCTGGGATCTCTTAAGCCATTTCAATGATGGACTACCATTCTTTTCCTTCAGAAAATCCTGATACTTGCCGTGTCTCCAAATTTAACTTCCTCATTGGCACATTTGGAGATGCTGCCTTTCTATATAATACTGTAGTGTGTGGATAATGATTGTGAAAACAATAGTGGCAACTATTGTAGGGCTGCTGAAACTTCTCACTTCCATTTTCCTCTTCATGCAGTGAATGTGTGTTGCTAGAATAAACACTAGACTGCCTTAAAAAGTTGAAGTCTTGCCCTAGTAATGAAAGCAAAAAGGGGCATGAAGTCTGAGAGAGCAAATATGTTGACAGTATAGGTGGTCTCAGACTGGAGCTGGAGTATAGTTCCAGTCACAGACTGCCCCATGGTGATAGCGAGACAAGTTAAAAAAAGAGAGAGAAGTATATTGTTAAAAACATTAAGAATATGACTTTGAATATACCAAAAATAAATAAATAAATAGTAAGATTGTGGTGAATAGTTGCTCCAAAAATACATTAGGGCTTATTTTCAGGGGATGTTTTATTTTAGCCATATCTTCTTATGGTTGCTGCACAATGTTGGGTGGCAGAGTTTCACTTAACTGGGACTTATTTTGGGGGTAGGGCTTATATTACCAGCATTCTGAAAAATTACACTAGGGCTTATTTTCAGGTTACATCTTATTTTTGGGGAAACAGGGTATTTGACATCATAGCCATAAAGTCATAAACACCCATTTCTTTCAGAACTTTCTTTAGCTTTTCATAATCCACAAAGTAAAAGGCTTTATAATGATCTATAGGGGCAAACAGATTTTCTTCTGAAATTCTTTGGTATACTCCAGTTGCAGTAGCCAATGACTGGAATCCTATTGCTTGCGCAACTTTCCATTGCCAATTGTAGCTAACTGATGAGGTGCTGGGGTGCATCTCAGTTGTGTAAGGAGTTCATGAGGAGGCAGGCAACTGAGATGCACCCAACACCTCTTCAGTTAGCCTCAGCAATTCATGCAAACCTCATGTGAATACCAGTAGGATTCTGTATTTATTACATTGTATTTATTAGCTTTTGTTTTTCTGAATTCAGCTTGAACTACCATCTGGTATCTACCTGTGCATGTATTTTCTATCCCCTATTGGGTGGTTCTGGGATCACTGGTATTTCCTAAACTATAGTCAAATAGGCTTTGGGTTTTCCTTGGAATTGAGTCCGTCCAAGACGCTCAGCGCTGTCTGGCCCAGGGAGAGAAGCGTCTGGCTCCCCGCTTTGGCAGTTGGTCTCGCGCCCCGTGTGGGGAACCGGTGGCGAGAATTTTGTCTTCGCGCGCGAGATCACGTGTTCGATCGATCCTGAAGCACGCTGCGGAGCCGGCCCGCGCTCTCCCCGCGCGGATGTCACGTGACGGCGCGTTCGGGGAAGGAGGAGGAGGAAGCCACGGATTCGGGAAGGGGGGGCAGCCGCTGGGTTTGGCGCGGGCGCGTAAACAGGTAACATGGCGGCGGCGAGATGGACTGTGAACCTCCTCCACCGTCGAGGGGGCTTCGCTGCAGGAGCGTCCGTAGCTATTGCTACCGCGGGCTCCTCTTCTTCCCCCTCGTCCTCCTCTCTGGGCCGTTTGACCCTGAGGAGTTTTGCACACGGGCGCCGTTCGACCCTCTTCTCAGCTATGAGAGGTTACTCTTCGGAGGCGAAAGGCGGGGAGGAGGAGCTGCGGGTCCGGTACTTGGACGACGACCATAAAGGTAACCGCCGTCTCCGCCGCCTGAAGGGGCGCCTTTTACCTCCCGGCTGGCACGTGCTTGGACTGTCATGGAGCCACTTCATCTGGGGAAGGATATGCCCTCCCTCCCCAAACAGAGTCGCTCGGCGCCGCATTGGCCGGCGCTGGTTAGCTCTGGGTAGGGCTGAGGAGACTCCTCGCCGTGACGTATCCCCTCTCGTTGTCCAATCAGCTGCCCGTTTCCCAACGAAGGGATGACGTTGCGCGCTGCCCGTGGAGCCCGAGGGTGGGGGGCGCGGCTGCTACGTAGGCTCGTGCTTGTGGGAGCGGCTCCTCTGCTTGGGAGGCTGTTGGAATCTTGAGGGGGAGCGCGAGGGTTTCGTACCCGCGCCCCAGCGAATTGCCTGAGGGAAATATCCTTGAAAGTGCAGTCTCTTATTCTCACACTGAACTATCGTGTCTCGGACGGCTTCTGACAAGACAAGATTCCCCCCCCCCCCGGAAGCAGCAGTAAGGCTAGGAGAAGTGGAAGGACCTGGCAGGTGGATTGACGTGCTTGGGCGCTGTTAATGATTAGACTTTGGGGGTGATCATTGATTCATAAGCTTGCCCTAAGTGGGAGGCAACTTGGTGGCTTATCGCAAAATAGCATCCTTTGGGCTGTTCCTTAATTCTAGCCAAACCTGCACATGACCTTAAATGCATAGGGAAGAGTACATTTCATTTTTTAATTATTATTTTTTTTTGGCTTATGGACATGTAGAGGTTTACCGCCATTCAGTTTGTTGCACCCTTACATTTGACATCCATTCCATATCGGAACTAAAATAATAATAAAAATAAACTCCTGCACTTGGCTTATGCACTTGCAATTCTTTTTTCAATGTAGTGTTACGGGAAATTTACAATAGCATCTAGTTCTGGAAAATGATGTGGTTGTCTGGAATATAGTAATCTTGCCCACACTTTCAGTAGAATAAATGATTTTGGACTCAGTGCCTTAGGTACTTTTACTTTTGAAAGTTTGATCTAGTTATTCTGTAGCACATGTGTGGGAATCTGCTTAGTACTTCTGTATGGTTAGGGCTGCTTGGCAGTTTGGTTATGTCCACATTCAGAAGTTATCCAATCTAATCAGCAATTCTCAGAGGAATATATGGGTTAAAATGCTATTCTTCAGATTTCACACTTCACTAAAATTTGCAATGTATTTCTCAGTTCAAAAAACATATCAGTTCTAGCTGATAACTTACTGCACAAGGTTGTTGATAGCATGCACAATGATACATGCTCTCCTGAGTTCCTAGGAGAAAATATTTAGTAATAATTCAAGGTTGTATGAATCATGATTCCTAAGTAACATTACTCTGTTAAGTGCAACATGATTTTAGTTCCCTTCGTATAGCATAATGTATTCTCTTGCTCCCTTTGATCATTTTATTGCTTCAAGCATTAGAAAAAAAAAACAGGTTCTGTGCCTACATCATAGTTAAAATGGTTCTTCTCCCTCTTTTTTTCAATGGCAAGCTTAAATGTTGTGTGAAAGTTCTGTGTTTGGATCACTTGACATTTTTTCTTTGCCTAAAAGTAGCTGTGGAAAGGGCACTTGGATTGGAGCCACAACAGATTGTTCCCACTCAGCTGCTACTACATGCAGAGGGGGAGGAAAAACTTTGTTATGGCCACATTATTAGTTGAATTGCTAGTCTGTTAGTATGTATATGTATACGTTAGGCTATGATAAATTTTAAAAAATTAAGTTTAAAACGAAGTAAGCCAGCTGAAAAAAACTGTCTATATACAATGACATCAAATCTCTTTCTCAACATGTGGCAATTAAAACAGTGAACTATTGTGTAGCAGCTGTGAAAATTACATATCTTGTGTTAGAAATTAATGAGAAACAAACTTGCCAATACTATAGTTCCTTTATAGAAGTCTGTGGTGCAAACACATTTATGGCACTGTATAGTTTTGGTTACTGCTCCTTAAAAAGGAGACTGTTGAACTGGAAAGGATGCAGAAAAGGGCAGTTAAATAAATGATCCAGGGATTGAAAAAACTTGCAAATAAAAAGGCTATAAAAAGTCAAGTCAAAGGTTATAAACTTACATATATTGTGTAGAAAATATACAGATATATTTTTCTCATTCACTGTACTTATAATCAGTGAATCTGAATGTGAGGAAGTTCAGGAATTAAGGGAAAAAATTACTTCAAATAGCACTGAGCTAAACTTTTATAAAATGTAATCTTGGCCAATGTTAAAATGAGAATGAGGCAGATTCATTGATATTAAGTTTATAATTAGTCACTAGTCATGATGACTATAGAAAGTACTGTATGTCTAGTGTCAGAGACAACATTCCTCTGTATAATGAGTCGCTGGTTAAATGTGTATAGGAGAATTGTATTGTATGCATGTCCTGTTTGCTTATGGGTTTCCCATTTGGTGGAATGTTTGACTGCAGAGCCTTTGGGGAAAAAGGGAAATAATCCCATCTATTAACTTCACTTACCTTCATCTGCATTCTTACAACCCAAACTAACCTCCCATTGTTCCTGTTAAGTCATGACAGATGTTATGGGTTTTAAAATGTCTTCTATGATTGAGCATGTTGACATTTAATTTTCTCTTCCTTTAAAAGGAATGTTTTAAGTGTAGGTGTTGCATAGCTCTTTAATCTTGGCTATAGAAGAGCCTCGTGGCGCAGTGGTTAAATCGCTGTACTGCAGCCAAAACTGTGCTCACGATCTGGGGTTCAATCCCAGGTAGCCGGCTCAAGGTTGACTCAGACTTCTGTCCTTCCGTGGTCGGTAAAATGAGTACCCAGCTTGCTGGGGAGGCAATGTGTAGCCTGCATAATTAACTTGTAAACCGCCCAGAGAGTGCTTGAAGTACTATGGGGCGGTATATAAGCAGCACACTTTGCTTTGTTTTGCTTTGCTTTAAAGTAACTTAGTCTATAGTATGCATTACAGTTCCCAAATTAATAAAAGATAAACTTTATATATATTCAGATATTTTATGAGCCAGTTTCCAATAATTGTGTGATTTGATTTTTTCAGTAACAATGTATACACTACCTAATTAAAGCAGTTACTAAAGCAGCATCATGCAGCCTTGAAGGGCCCAAATGTAGCATCTATAAGACTCTCACTCTCTCATGATTTTTTTTAATGGCCTAGAAAGTCTTCCTTTGCTCTAAAGGGCAAGAGAGGTAATTTTCCTATGCTTTGGAGCTCCCAGCATTCCTGTATTTGGCACCTTCCCAAAAGGAGTATGCAAATTATTTTTGTTTTAACTGTTAGCGGGTGTGAGGAGACTTCTTTAGTAAGAACAAAAATCTTTAAAATATTTTGAGGGTGGGTCCATGGGAACAGGTGGGTCATTCTTGTTGGTATATATAATTGTACAACACTGGATGTGTATATACTCTCTCTCTGTATGTACAGTGGTACCTCAATTTACGAACTTAATCCATATTGGAATTAAGTTTCTACATCGAAAAGTTCATAAGTCGAGGCAAACTTTTCCATTGGAATGCACTGAAAACCATTTAATCTGTATCTGCTATTTTCCGTTCATAGGTCAAGGCGCTGTTCGTAGGTAGAGGCATTAGTTCCCATAGGAACTAATGCAAAGCCGGTTAATCCATACTCTACCACTAGGGGGCGTTTTTTTAAAATTTTTCTTCTTCTTTTGATCTAAGGTGAACTTAGGTCAAAAAAAGGGCAGGAAAGTTTTTTTCTTTTTTTTCCCCTGGTTCGTAAGTTGAGGCTCTGTTTGCAAGTCGAAGCAACTTTTTTTCAACGGAGCCATTCGTAACTGGAATCGTTCGCAAGTAGGGACGTTCGTAAGTTGAGGTTCCTATGTATGTATTATGTATGTACCCTATTTCCCTGAAAATAAACTTGAAAATAAACCCTAGTATGATTTTTCAGGATGCTCGTAATAATACCCCTACCCCCAAAATAAGCCCCAGTTAAGTGAAACGCCACCCTCCACCATTGTGCAGCATTGTGCAGCAACCAGAAGAAGATGACATGACTATTTGAATAAATGTAGATTGTTGTACATGAAAAAAATAAAACGTCCCCTGAAAATAAGCCCTAATGTGTTTTTTGGAGCAAAAATTAATATAAGACCCTGTCTTATTTTCGGGGAAACACTGTATGTATGTATGTATGTATGTATGTATGTATGTATGTATGTATGTATGTATGTATGTATGTATGTATGTATGTATGTATGTATGTATGTATGTATGTATGTGTATACATATACTGTACATGTTTGTATGGAAAGGACTAGAATGTAGTATTTGTATAGTGAAGCACTGTGATCAATTAGAATGTGTCTGGCGTCAGCCAGGTACAGTGGTGCCTCTCTTAACGGGCACTCCGTTTAGCGATGAAATTGCTTAGCGATGACTTTTTTGGAGCGTTTTTGCACTTCGTTTAGTGATGGTCCCTATGGGCGATTTTCGCTTAGCGGTGGTTGGGACCATGCTTCGCATAGCGATTAAATGTTGGGTCCCCTGTTTCGCTTAACGATGGTTTAAACAGCCTCATGTTTGCTGTTTTTTAAATGCTTTTCTGTTGTTTATAAAGTTAAAGTTTACTGTTTAAAATGTTTGAAATCATAAAGTGCACTTAATAAACCCTTTGTTAACCAAATTTGACTTTGTTCTGACTCTTTTTTAATTTGTTGTTGTATTTCCCCCCCCCCATTGAGATGCATTGAATAGGTTTCAATGCATTTCAATTGGGGAACCGCGTTTCGCTTAGCGATGTTCCCTATGGCGATTTTCGCTTAAGGATGGTAATTCGTTCCTATTGGAACGGATTATCCGGTTTTCAATTCATTTCAATGGGAAACCGCGTTTCGCTTAGCGATGAAATAGCTTAGCAGTGATTTTTTCGGAATGAATTAACATCGCTAAGCGAGGCACCACTGTACATATATAAAGCAAGTGTTAGCAATCTCTCAGATAGGGTCATAACATGAAATAGAGTCAGATATGTAATAGAGTTAGGATAGGGACAAATATGTGATAGCTTTAACTACAAGATTTCTGTGCTCATATACAATACATCTTGATAGCAGGTGAACCACTTAAAAGATGCCATTATTGTTCAAGTTTCTGAAGAGTTGTGAATCTTCTCTAATGAGAACAGTGGAGAACAGTGAGCTGACATGCTGTTTGAAGGAATGAGGGGAACTGGTAAAACCACTGCTTAAACATGTCACTTACCTCAGAAGGTAATAAGGGACACTATAAATTTGTTTTTATTGACAACAAATAACTAATTCATGATGCTTGCATAGTAATAACTATCTATACAAACCAGGTTCTATTTCTGTTGGTCAATACAGGTGTAGTTTTGAAAATACGGAAATAAGTCATCTTATGTAGAGAACTGATTCCCATAATTTTCTTTCTTCTTGTGTACAGGAATTGTTGTACTTGGATTAAACAGAGCACATGCAAAAAATGCGCTTAATAAAAATCTTGTAAAAATGGTAAGTTGAAGATTCTCTAATTCTCTAATACCTATCTGAAATATTGAAAGTCACATTTGATAACTTCCACACCTTTTCTCTGTAGATATCAAAAGTTACGGAAGCTTTGAAAACTGACAAAAAAGTACGGACGGTTATATTCCGAAGTGAAGTTCCTGGGGTATTTTGTGCTGGTATGCAGATTTCATTTTTACTATGCATTTGAAAATCCATAAACTATTAAAACGCATTAAAGGTGACTGAAAATCCAAATTTTATTTCAGCAAATAAACCTAAATAACTTATAGGTTTAATTCATATTAGGACAGTAGCTTTTATTAGGCCAGCTTGATGGTCACAGAATATTTTAAGTTTCTAAGTTCTTCAGATAGGCAGAACATTTTAAAAAAGAGGAAGTGGTGAAGGTGAAGGCAAAAGGGACAGATGTTTATGATGTGCAGTTTGCATCTTTTCACTATCTTGAATTGGAAAGTAGGAAAAAGCTACAGACATTCAAATTAGATTTTACTTGCTTCCTTTTTCCCAGTAGTCATTGGCCCCTTGGGAGAGACCAATAGATCTAAAATCATGTCAGTTCTTGTTAGAGCATCATTTGACACTGTTAAGGTGCTATATTCAACGTGCCAGCAAGTTTGGAAGACTCAACAGTGGCCAGAGGACTGGAAAAGATCAGTCTACATCCCAATCGCAAAGAAGGGCAGTGCCAAAGAATGCTCCAACTACCGTACAATTGCACTTATTTCACATGCTAGCAAGGTTATGCTCAAAATCATGCAAGGTAGGCTTCAGCAGTATATGGACCAAGAACTCCCAGAAGTACAAGCTGGATTTCGAAGGGCAAGAGGAATTAGAGACCAAATTGCCAACGTGCGCTGGATTATGGAGAAAGCCAGAGAGTTCCAGAAAAACATCTACTTCTGCTTCATTGACTATTCAAAAGCCTTTGACAGTGTGGACCTCAGCAAACTGGCAACTCCTTAAAGAAATGGGAATGCCTTACCACCTTATCTATCTCCTGAGAAACCTATATGTGGGACAAGAAGCAACAGTTAGAACTAGATATGGAACAACTGATTGGTTCAAAATTGGGAAAGGAGTATGACAAGGCTGTATATTGTCCCCAGGCTTATTTAACTTATATGCAGAATACATCATGCGGAAGGCTGGACTGGAGGAATCCCAAGCCAGAATTAAGATTACCGGAAGAAATAACAACCTCCGATATGGAGATGACACCACTCTGATGGCAGAAAGTGAGGAGGAATTAAAGAACCTCGTAATGAGCGTGAAAGAGGAGAGTGCAAAAAATGGTCTGAAGCACAACATAAAAAATCCCACTAAGATCATGGCCACTGGTCCCATCACCTCCTGGCAAATAGAAGGGGAAGATGTGGAGGCAGTGACAGATTTTGCTTTCTTGAGCTCCATGATCACTGCAGATGGTGACAGCATCCATGAAATTAATAGACGCCTGCTTCTTGGGTGGAAAGCAATGACAAACTTCAACAGCATCGTAAAAAGCAGAGACATCACCTTGCCAACAAAAGGCCACATAGCCAAAGCTATGGTTTTTCCAGTAGTGATGTATGGAAGTGAGAGCTGGACCATAAAGAAGGCTGACCACTGAAGAATTGATGCTTTTGAATTGTGGTGCTGGAGGAGACTCTTGAGAGTCCTCTGGACTGCAAAGAGAACAAACCTATCAATTTTGAAGGAAATCAACCCCGAGTGCTCACTGGAAGGACAGATCCTGAAGCTGAGGCTCCAATACTTTGGCCATCTGATGAGAAGTGAAGATTCCTCGGAAAAGACCTTGATGTTAGAAAAGTGTGAGGGCAAGAGGAGAAGAAGATGACAGAGGATGAGATGGTTGGACAGTGTCATCGAAGCAACCAACATGAATTTGACCCAACTCTGGGAGGCAGTGGAAGACAGCAGGGCCTGGCGTGCTCTGGTCCATGGGGTCACAAAGAGTCGGACACGACTAAACGACAAAACAACAACACTTTTAAAAGTGGACGAAAGCACGCCAGGCCCTCCTGTCTTCCACTGCCTCCCAGAGTTGGGTCAAATATATATATATATATATATATATATATATATATATATATATATATATATATATATATATATATATATGACCCTTCTCCTTTGACCCAGCTAACACTACTTTTATCTATATTTCTGTAACATTGCTCCGTCTTTTTTTTGGGGGGGGGAGTGTTACTACAAGCAGTCAGCTACATAAAATAGAAGAGCTTTCTCATATATATATATGTTTATGTACTTTATTTGTAAAATTCTGTTATATAGTCAGTAGTATAATTTAGAGAGTGCATAAGACTTGATTTTCAGTAGTTCCAATCTAAGCTGATTAGTATCGTTATTGGCAATATCAAGTACACTATATCTTGAAATGTGTTCTTATTTATTTTATCCTTTTTAAACTAAATCTACAGTTATCTTTAAAAATCTGGCTTGTCATTACATTTGAACTTGTTCTGGTGATTATCTGCACTTTACACATGGAAACTTGTGATCCTTCAGATGTTTTTGAATTGCATTTCTCATCAATCTTAGTCAGTGATGAAGTGTAATGGAAGTTGTAGTCTGCCAGCATCTGATGGGCTGACATTCTATCTTTGATAAAAGTCTAAAAAGTCATATTGTTGTGACTTGTGTTGCTGTTGATCAGAGGAAGAGTTCTTATAAATACCATTTGCAGTTTTTCTGTGCATCTTCTTGTAAGGTGTATCCCCCAAGTAGCCACTTATCTGTTTATGGGGTATTTTCTTTGGGATCATTCAGTATCTGTTCTGTCCCATAGTCTGGCTATCCAGCAAAATCGTAGTATTTGAAGGGGGAGATATTTTAATTAATTAGGCTCCCTTCTTTCCCTTTCAGCTGCCATCAGAATGTGCAGTTAGTTTTCAAGCTTTAATAGAGGGATAGATTTGAGCTTTTTAACTGAACACTTATCTAATAACATTTGGCGAGTTAGGCTGAGAGTTCGATTTTCCCCACTGTACCTCTTGGGAGAAGAGTCAACTTGTGTAGTTTTAGGCAATCAGCGTAGTCCCAGAGTGTCCACAAAAAACTGGATTGTTAAACCACTTCTGAGTACTCTATGCCTAGAAAACCCTGGGAAAAATAATTGACAGTACATAATTATTATTTCATCTAGCAACACTGAAGTAATAGTGATCTCTGTTAAGATAGGTTTTTCACTGCTTGGATTAACTGGACATATGGAGTAGTTTTGCTGTGGTATGAGTGGTTGGTTTATTTTGTTTCTTTTAAAATTTCAGTTTTGTTTCAGTTTTTTCACTTGTTAAGCATGCTTTTTATGTTCTTTTGGCAAAAGAAAAGCATACTTAGTGCATCACCAGATTTTTGTCGTCTTGGGTTTTTAATATACGTCTTAGCTATTTTTGTAACATGAGTGGGATGATTATATGAAACATTTGAGTCACATTTAATTATGCATACACGTACATTTGGTCTACAAAGTATAAAGCTTCCTCTCCCCCCCCCCCGCCTGCCCCATGTGGACAAGTGGTTTGTTTTTAGACTAGATAAAAAGATTTAAGAACTATTATAGCTCAGTGGGTAGGATTGCTTGGCTGCAGAATCAGTGGTAGGGAATTCAAATCTTTCCTGTTTCTCTTGGGAGACAGGCAACTGAGATTACCTGGAGTGTGTATGGTCTTCGGGTTATGCCCTTGCCACCTGGGTGGCCTTGGGCAAGCTACCCAGTCCTGGAATGCCATTGGAAGGAGAGATTGGTATACCACTTCTAAACGCAGAAAATTGTATGAGCATCACCGTAAGTCAGAAATGACTTCCCAGCACATAATTATAGGGCTTCCATACGTGGAGGTGATTTAACAGTACACAACAAGAAGACTTAAGTAACTGTCTTTTTTATGCATTAAAGATATAGAAGTTTGTAACAGCTATAATTTACTGCAGTTTCTGAAGTGAAAAATAAACATGACATTTGATACAAAATCTATTCAGTTGGATAAATGTTTTCAAGTTTGACACTCGTCATCATGCTGATTCTTTGGGAAGGCCTTATTCTTTCCCTCTTATGTTTGTATTTAAAACTAATTGTTCACAGGTTTATTCTGCCACATTAACAGTTCAGGAGATACATGGACATATTTATGCCATCAAGGTTTTCATGGTTGTTTTCAGTTACTTTAGACTAAGAAATATTTTCTAAATGAACAGCAACACCCATCAGGTAGACAGTTTTGTTCATATTCTGATCACCTTTCCCTGTCCCTATGTGTCATTCTTTTAGAGACTGGCTAAAATAAATGCATCAATGCATTGGTGTAACTTGGAGCAGCAAGTAGCTGCTGATTAATAGTGCCCACTTAAATTCCTGGTTGCGCTCTGAACTACACAACACATTTCCCCCTAGGAATTCAGTCAGGGACTTCTTAATTAGCAGCTCTTTGCTTCTTGGAGTTACTCTAGTGCACATAAATATTCACTTAGCTTCTGGCCTGAGAATAGCATATATCTGTTCTATCAGTATGTTTCCTTAAAATCCGTGTTTCTTAGGGTAGGTAGGTCTGACAGCATAAGCCAACGAAAAAAAAAACAATACTGTATTTAAAAGTTGTATGCTATCAAGTCAATTCTGACTTATATAGACTGTTTCCAGGGTTTTCTAGGTAGAGCAGTGGTCCCCAACCTTTTCCAAGCTGCAGTCTGGTTGGAGGGGCGGGGTCTGTGTGTGTGTGTGCTCTCATGCATGTGCGCATGGACGGGGCACCCATGCACGCAGGGGCACTCATACACACATGGGCGAGTGGGTGGTGCACCTGTGCGTGCGGGGGGAGTGCGTGCAGGGGGGCTGGAGATCTATCTGCACAGCCCGATCCTGCCAAGGCTACAGCCTAGTACCAGGCTGCAGATTGGAGGTTGGGGACCCGTGAGGTAGAGAGTACTCAGAAGTGGTTTACTAATCCCTTCTTCTGGGGGGGGGGCATCCTGGGACTGTGCAGTTTGCCCAAGGCCACACAAATCGGCTCTTCTGGGATGCAGCCAGTTATCAATTTGTGGAAGTCGTGTTGTACAGTATAGTGGTGCCATATATTTTGCACAAACACAGTAAACAAGATTCTACAAGCAAAATCAAAAGATGGGAGGCCGAAACAAAAACTTATAACTATTAAACTAGACCTCAGATCAGTACAGTGGTGCCTCAACTTACAAATGTCCTGACTTACGACCATTTCGAGTTACAACCAGCTCTGGCTGCAAAATTTTGCTTCGAGTTGTGGCTGGAGCTTCCAGTTACAAACAGAAAAAGGCGGGAAATTCAAACTGCTAACCGTTGGTAGGAGAAGAGACTGCTTCTTTGTAGCTCTTTCGCCCCAACGGTTAGAGTGAGGGTGACCGGAGGAGGCTTTGGACTGCCTGGTAAGTTAAGGTGCTGCTTTCTGCTTTTAAAAAAACTGTTCTGGGTGGGTTTTGCAGTGTGGTTTTGGGCTGGGGGGTTATGTTTCTGTGCTGTGATGAGTCTTGTGGGGTTTGGTTGTTGTGGGTTTTTCGGGCTTCTTGGCCGTGTTCTGAAGGTGGTTCTTCCTAACGTTTCGCCAGTCTCTGTGGCCGGCATCTTCAGAGGACAGCAAACTGTCCAGTTTGCTGTCCTCTGAAGATGCCGGCCACAGAGACTGGCGAAACGTTAGGAAGAACCACCTTCAGAACACGGCCAAGAAGCCCGAAAAACCCACAACAACCATTAGATCCCGGCCGTGAAAGCCTTCGCGAATACCTTGTGGGGTTTGTTTCTTTGTTGTTGTTTTTTCTTCCCATTTCTGATGGGCCTTGGGGGGTTTGTTTGCTTTTGGGGGTTTCCCCCCATTTCCGATGGGTCTTCGGGGGATGCTTGCTTTCCCCTCAGTTCCGATGGGTCTTGCATGCTTCACTTGCTTTCTGCTTTGCTTTTTTGCATTTCCGATGGGTCTTGCACGCTTTGCTTGCTTTTCTCCCCCCCCCTTCGGCCGGAACGGATTAAGCACATTTCTGATGGGTATTGCAGTGATTTGTTTTTAGGGGTGGTGGTGATTTCTTTCTTCAAACGGAACGGATTAATTGCATTTCAGTTCATTTCAATGGGAAATGATGTTTCAATTTGCAACCATTTTGAGTTACGACTGGAGTTCCGGAACCAATTAAGTTCGTAAGTCGAGGCACCACTGTACCAAATTTGGCACAGATGTATAGAAGGTTTGCTCTTGCCAAATTCAGGCGTGTGCAAAGGGTTTTCAGGTTGTGAATTTTTTTAAAAAAAGAATGCTATTCTACATCCCCCCCCACACACGCAGAACCAAGCTTGCTGAAAAACAGCCCTGACAATTGCTTTGTGTTTGGGTAAGAGTGGTTAAGGGCCTCCTTGAGGATTTTTAAAAGCGGGTGGAGTTGGGTGCTATCAGCACACTGGTGGTACCAGACCATAAAATTCTGGACAGCCTCTTTCAGGTTTTTCATGTACAGTATATGTGAAGTAGTACGGGGAATCATGGAACCCTGAGACACTCCACAGGTGAATGGTCAAAGTGTTGAACAGGAGTCCTTCGGTACCATTCACAAAGTGACACCATGCAAGGGAAAATCCCAGAAGCTGACTCCTTTTTTCATCAGTTAACCACTTCTCACCCAAACACAAAGCAATTGGCAGGGCTGTTTTTCAACAAGTGTGAATAGTAGTGAGCAGAAGAGGGGGTCTTGTAGGCTGTCTTGACTGCTGCCATTAGTTTTGTCAACATTCAGGCTGTCCCCTGCTACCATGTTTCCCCGAAAATAAGATAGGGTCTTATATTAATTTTTGCTCCAAAAAAAGTATTAGGGCTTATTTTCAGGGTATTTTTTTCATGTACATTTATTCAAATACAGTCATGCCATCTTCTGGTTGTTGCACAATGGTGGAGGGCAGGGTTTCACTTAATTAGGGCTTATTTTGGGGGTAGGGCGTATATTGCGACCATCCTGAAAAATCATAGTAGGGCTTATTTTCAGATTAGGTCTTATTTTCAGGGAAACAGGCAATGTAAAGCTTGGCATCCTTTTTCCTGCTGGCATTGTGGGCATGATATTTGCAGCAATGTTGGGCCATCTCCTAGCTTTTTGAATTGTCGACATAGAGGCACAATATCCCACATTCATAAAACATTTTTAAACAATTGAATAATCTTCCTTTACAGGCAACAGGTGAAAGACTTGTATATACTGTATATCCTTAGGCCTTCCCTATGTGATTTATCATCTACCCTTTTGAGTGTTTCAGTGTCAAGAGCATGCCAATCTCCTTGGCTGCAAGCTGGTTTGAAACCAATTGTTAGTGCAGGTATAATGGTGTGGTATGTGAATATGAAAATGGAGGGGAAGAATGCATTTTCTTGATAGGATTAGATGGGTGGAGGAAGGACTGCATGAGATATAAAAGACACATTCAATATCCTAACCACTTCTAGCGGATTTGAATTATGATTGCATTAGGATTTTAAATACAATATCAATTATCTCTTTTTAATCTGTCTTAAGATGTCTAGTATGTTTTAGGTTCTTGCTAAATTATTAATATATTTGTTTATTATTAACACATGTATGATTTTGTGAAGCGGATAGTAGCCATTGATGGTATAAAGAGGGCTAATCATACATGTAGGTTTTGCTGAAAATGCCCATACAGTGGTGCCCCACTTAATGATTACCCCGCTCCACAACGAATCGGCTTAATGATGAGGTTTTTGCTATCACTTTTGCGATCGCAAAACAATGTTTAAATGGGCAAAATCTGCTTGACAACGATCGATTCCCTGCTTCAGGAACCGATTTTTCGCTGAACAGTGATCTAAAAACAGCTGATCGGCAGCTCTCAAAATGGCTGCCCGCTGTGCAAAACAGCTCCCTGCTGTGTTAAGGACAGATTCCTCGCTATACAGGTGCCACAAAATGGCCGCCCTATGGAGGATCTTCGCTGGACGGTGAGGTATTTCGCCCATTGGAACGCATTGAATGGTTTTCAGTGCATTTCAATGGGCTTTTAACTTTCGCTTGATGACGATTTCTACAGTGATTTTGCTGGAACGGATTATCGTCGTCAAGCGAGGCACCACTGTATTGCTTTTACATAAAGTATGAATGATGCCATTATTGTTTATTTGCATGGGTGAAATTTGATTATGTGTATAATCAGAAAATGTAACTTACAGGTGCGGACCTTAAAGAAAGAGCCAAAATGCACTCTAGTGAAGTAAGCTCTTTTGTCTCAAAAGCAAGAACAACGATCAATGAAATGGGTAAGTGAGAATCTCATTAGCATATTAATAATTGTCATTAAGTCTTGATATGTTATGGACTAGCCAAGGATGCTAGTACTTAGTTTTTAAATAGGGATATAGTGGTGTTTAAAAGTAAAAGTTATAGGTAAGGTAGTTACATGCAGATAGTTTTTTTAAAGTAATGGCTGTAATGAAATTACATTTCAGGCATAGAATAAAAAAGTACAGTAGTTAGTTCATGGAGTAAAAAGTCATTCCAGTGGTTTAACACATCACGTTTTCGACTCACTTAAAAAGTTACTTTTAAAAATGATTTTAAGGCAGTTTTAGAGACATTTGAACAAGACCTTTTCTAATTTCCTTCTATTCTCTTATCACTCCTTTTTAAAGAAAAAGATAAGAGTAATGAAACATACTGAACAGCACAAGAACTTATACATTAAGTTAGTTTTTCAACTTTGCAGTGTGTGGCAACAGTGGATTAATTTTCAAACTATCAATTAACAAAAATGAACTTTCTAAATTCTGGGAAGTAAGAATTATGACATTTCTTAAAGAGAGTTAATTAATTAATTAATTCAATTAATGATTTGAAAGTGTGTTTCCCCCCTGCCAGTATAGAGAGTACAGTGGTGCCTCGCAAGACGATTTTAATTCGTTCTGCAAAAATCGTCATCTTGTGAAAAAATCGTCTTGTGAGGTTCCCTATGCATTGGTCTAAAAAAAAAGTCTTGTGAAGCACGGTCATAGAAAAAAAGTCTTGTGAGGCACCATAGCGATTGCAAAAAATAATCGTCTTACAGGTTTTTCGTCCCACAAGGTAATTGTCTAGCGAGGCACCACTGTACTGATTTTGCCAGTGCACTGTTTACACATATTTCTATTGGTCTTTGACAAATGAAGTGGACAAAACTCTTGAATGTTGCTTGTGTTCCATAAAAGGATAGATGTGCTGCTGTTCAATAGAAAGTCCAGCCTAGTGGCTGGATCTAGCCTGTTTTAAAAGGGATTGTGCACCTGAAAAATCCTTTGTATAGTTTAGAAGTACTATATAACTCTACACTAGCCCAGGATTTCTATGTCACAGACATCAATGCCATAGTTAAAACTTGTAGAGACTACAATAGTCTGTTGTGTGGGACTACTTTTAAATATCCTATGAAATTTTCCTCTAGGGTGGATGCAATAGCTAGGCTGCTAACTGTAGCACCATATAGAGATACGTATTGTTACTTTGATACTGAGAGATCTGCACTGGTTGCCAGTTGCTTTTTGAGTCCAACTCATGCTGTTCATTTTAACCTTTAAAGCCGTAGTATGTTGGGGCTTGGCTGTCTAAATGTCCTGTTTTGAATTTGTCCGTATAATTCATATCTTGAAGCCAATTTGAAAGATATACAGGATAGGGGCTTTTCCTGTACTGCTCACAACTTGTGGAATGAACTTTCGTTGGAATTACATGTAGTTCATGCTCTCATTGCTTTTACAAAGGATGTGAACAGACACATTTTCAATTTTGTTTTTAAACATATTTAATGATTGTTATGATTAAATAGTTTTAATTGTTTAGCTGTTTTCCAGATATTAGTTGACTGCTTTGAACACTCTTTTTAATTGGAAAAGTCAAATAAAAATAAAGAATAAAATATGTAAATGAACTTTCTGGGAAGTTCTGGGAAGTAAGGATTATGGTATCTCTCAAAAAGAGGAAATATATTTAAATAATTAATTCTCTCTTATGAGTAAGTGAAAACAGCTTCACAGAATTCTCCATGTTGCTTATAAGCAATGAAATATGTGTGTAGGAGACAGTTTTCTAATGGAGACAGGTGAAAATTTTGTGTCTATTTGAATTGGAGAAAAAGTTTCTCAGAAAGCATTTTTGATGTTGAATGAAACAACTACCAAAACGTCCTGTTCAGAAAGAAATTTCCCAGCTAGCACCAGGGCAGGAACTGTAACCAGGGGGTGAACCACTATAATAATGAGTTTGGGTGGAGGTAGGCTTGTAAGGTGTGTATAAGTCAGGTAGAAGTCCCAAACGGAGGAATTATGGGATTTATAGTCCAGGAAATCTGAAAATCCCGTTTCTACTACTTGCCAAGGGCATTGCTTGGTTCCACGATATTAAAACAGTACAAAATGGTTAAAACAGCCCCAAATTTGTATTATCTAGTTGTTGTTATATTTTCTGATTTCATTCTATTTTATTACTACTTTTTACTACTATTAACAGCTCTGAGTCACATGTAAAAATTACAGCAGCATACATCTTTTTTCTAAAGATAAAGAATAAGCCAGCATATTGAATAAGCCATATGTTGATTTATTCAATTTGCTGGCTTATTCTTTATCTTTAGAAAAAAGATGTATGCTGCTGTAATTTTTACATGTGACTCAGAACTGTTAATAGTAGTATGTATGTATTATGTGCTATAAAGTCAGACTCTAATAGGATTTTCCATACAAGTGAGATATTTAAGGAGTGATTTTACCAGTGCCACCCCAACCCCCAGTGAGTCTCTATGGTGGCATTTTGGAGCCAGGCCTCCTTGATCCTAGTCTATCATTCTGTTCATTATACCACATTGGTTGTTGCACTGGGTCCTATCAATATAATTTTTATTTAGTTAGTTCTATATTTAAAACATTTATAGCCTACCTTACATAAAAAGAACTCAGGCTAGATTGCAGAGCCCAATAAAATGATTTCAAAGTTTTTAAAAATTAAAATTTATCAGTTTAAAATGCAAAATTAAAACCTGTATGGGCCATGATTCTGAAGCCCCAAAGGCTCTAACAAATAAGTATGATTCTGATTTTGCACCAAAATGATGCCAATGTTGGCACCAATTAAACCTCCAGGGGCTGGGCATTCCACAGTTGGAGATGCTACAGCCAAGAAAGCCCTCCCCTAGTGAGCTGTTCTCAATTGTGGGACATGGAGGTGGGCTTCTCCAACAGATCTTAGTGATCAGGCAGGTTATATATAGAGAGGTGCTTCTTCAGATATCCAAATCCCAGGTTATTTAGAGGTTTGTAAGGCATTGTCAACATATTGAACTGAGACTGGAAGCATATTGGCAGCCAGTGTAAATCCTTCAGAACTGCTGCATACTGCACTTGTTGCAACATCTGTGTCATCTTCAAGGGTAACCCCACATCTCCCAATGCTACTCTCCCTAGATAGGAGTGGAGGCACTCCCATTCCATGGTTCCTGTCCAAGAGGTTATTACGATTGGTGGTATCAGAAGCTGCCAAGAGGTCCAGGAAAATCAGCACACTCTCATTGTCTTTAACGTGGAGCAAGTAATCTGTCAGGGCAACTAGAGCTGTTTTTGACACCAAACTCTGGCATGAAACCAGACTGAAATGGTTCCAGAGAATTAGTTTCCCCAAGAATGCCTGAAGTTGCCTGGCTGCCACATACACAAGTACCATGCCCAAAAAGGGGACATTTGCAATGGAGTGGCGGTTGTCACATACCTCTGAGTCCAGAGAAGTCCTCTTCATGAGAGAGTGCATCACCACCTCTTTCAAGATAGGTGTTTCACTATTAGAAAGAAGAAACTTGTATTTCCGGAGTGAACAATGGAATGGCGTGAGGAGAGGCAGTCACAGAGTAATTAGCAAGTCCTTTGTTTGGAGTTTGGGATGGAAAATTCCAATCATGCTATAAGGAGGATGGTTGAAACCACATCTCCTTAGCTGACTTTGACTCACCCCATAGAAGCAGACTCAGCACTGATATCTGCCAGGATTTGAGACTCTGACCTACAATGTTTCTGCAATATCCATGAAAGGATGATGCCCCGCCTAGGAAGTGAGATTTTACTCACAGAAGCTTGCAGTTTCTGTGATTTTTTAAGTGGTTCAACAAAGGTATCACCTTACTCCTGCACTAATAGAAAGAGTTTCTCTTTGAATGCAATCCTGGGTATAAGCCCACTGAAATTAGTAGTACTTAATTCTGAATTAAAATGTAGAGAATTGTACTGCTGTAGAGTTTGAAAATCAGGAGCCTTGTGGTACAGTGGTTAAACTGCAGCAAAGATTCTGCTAACAACCTGGGTTTGATCCCAGGCCCAGGTAGCCAGCTTGAGGTTCACTCAGGCTTCCATCTTTCCAAGATCAGTAAATTGAGTGCCGAGTTTGCTGGGATGGCAGCAATGTATAGCCTGCATAATTAAATTGTAAAGCATCCAGAGAGAGCTTTAAGTACTATGGGATGATATCAGCACACTTTGGTTTTTTCCCTTTTTTTCTTTCCTTTTTCTTTCTTTTTTAAAACTTTAGTAGTATTTTAATGTTTGATTCATATAGTTGTAGCCATACAAGTCAGCTGAGCAAGTAGAAAATTTGCAAGATCCTTATTTCCTATGGAATATGTTGAATGAATTGACAATCAGAGAATGGAATTTCTCTTTTTTGGGGGTTGTTTAAGTGGTTCATGCTTGTAATTAGGTTTAAAATTAGAAGTATATTATAGTGATTTTTTTTAAATAAAGTAGTATTTGAAGGTATTACTTTTGTACTATGGCCAGATTATCTTTAAAGATGGTAACTTCTCTAAAAGTGTGGTCCTTTTTCTCTTGCAATGTAGACCATAGTTTAATGTTTTTTGCAATTCTCTAAAAATTGATTAGTTATATATTATAAAACAGATAATATATAAGTGTTCAAAGGCTTTATGTTACATAAAATAATGTGTTTTAAAATTATGAAGTTGTAATATGACAATGAATGCTTGTCTATATAGAAAACTTTGAAGTGTCTGTTTTAGGAGTAAACCAGACTCTCAAATCTGTTTTCGAAGGTGTATGTAAAGAAGTAGCCATAAAGGCACTATTTAGTGCTAGTAGTTTGATGTTTGAGGCCTGTGTTAAGAATGTGCAGTGCAAAGCATGTTTTAAAAATTAATTTATAACTCAGTTCAGTACTTTGTCCTAAACTGAGAATACTAGAGTGCATTCTAATGTTGAGAACCACTGTAGCAATCACTATTCCGTAGTCAGAGATGTATAGGAATGCTCCCAGAATATTGCCTGACCAGTCAAAACAGCATTCCATAAGCTGTTACTGATAAGAGTTTATAACTTTTTTAATAAACATTTTATTAGTTTTTCAATCTATCTACATTAGTTTGTGCTTGTCAAACATCGTGTTACATATTTTGCTTACAATTATTTGTTTTTTACATCTCAGTGTCTTCCCAGTTATCTCCCAAATTCCAAACATCTTTCAAACATTCAAACCATTCATATACAGTGGTGCCTCGCTTAACGATTGCTTCGTACAACGAAAAATTCACTTAACGATGGCTTTTTCAGAGTGATCTTGTGCTTCACTTAACGATTTTCCCTATGGGTGATTTTCGCTTAACAATTTTGGGACCATGCTTCACTTAACGATGACAGTTTTAGGTCCCCTTGTTTCGTTTAACTTTTTTTTTACAGCCCCGTTTTTGCTATTTTTAAAATATTCTAAAATGTTTAAAAATGTTTAAAATGCTTGGAATCATTAGTGCACCTAATAAAACCTTCGTTAACTTAATTTGGCTTTGTTCTGAGTCTTTTTGAATTTTTTTGTGAATTTTTCCCCCCATTGAAATAGGCTTCAATGCATTTCAATGGGTTTCGCTTAACGTTTTTTCCTATGGGGATTTTCGCTTAAGGATGGTAATCCGTTCCAATTGGAACGGATTATCCGTTTTTCAATGCATCTCTATGGGAAATGGTGTTTCGCTTAACGATGTTTTCACATAGCGATGTTTTTTTTGGAACCAATTAAAATCGTTAAGCGAGGCACCACTGTACATATTTTGATATATAATATGGCTATTATCATAAAATTACTTTCATAATATACAATATTCTCAAGTCTTCTAATAGCATTCTTATTAAAGGTAGTTCCAGATCCATACTCCAGCTCTATATCTAATTCAGTTTACCCAAAATGAAAGACCACCATATTACATCTTTATCCTGATCAGGGCTCCCTCATTTCAATTCAATTCTACTTTTTAATATAAAGAATACTGTACAGTATACCCTTTTACAATTCTCGATGTTAAACATATACATGTTTTCCAACATTTAGGGACCCCTTCTCGTTTTTCCCTTTTTCATCTTTCTAAGTAATTCCCTCTCATTTCCTTATTTTCACTTTGTGTTTTTGTGTCTCTAAGCATTATGCCATCTTTCATGTCCTCTGGAATTATTTTGTGCGTCTGGTTTATGTCCACTAGCTCTTTAAGCACTTGGTCTATCTTTGATGGATTTTCCAGGCTTTTTTTGGTTAATTTTACTATTTTTGTCCCCTTGTCTTCCCTTAGTACTCTCCTCTGGTCCAAAATTGAGGTTTCTTTTAGGTTGGTTTCCTCCAGCTCCTCTTTTGATTGGCATACATCATCTGGCACATTTCCTTCTTCATTGTTCTCAATTGCTTGTTGACTATACTTTTCCCGATGTTGATTGGATAATTTTGCCTCTTGGTAGTGGGATCTCACTATTTCTAGTATTGTTTGAAGAACAGATTTTGTTTCCTCCCAAAATTGTCCTTGTGCCATTCTGTTCCAGATGCCCAAAAGCTTAAGCCAAAGTTCAAGGCCCCCAAGTCTCACAGTCCAGTTCGATGTAGAATGCAGTGGTTGATGGCCTAATTTCCATGGGTTTATGCCAGCTAGTCAGTTTGACTAAATAGGCCTGGACCAAAATTCAGAAGCACCAAGTCTTACAGTTTGTAGCCATGTCCTGGTAGCCTAATTCCCACATTTCTGCATCGGCAAAAACTGAGATTCCAAATCTCTGGAGATAGTTCCAAAAGGTTCACTTTGGGCCAAGGTACCGTTTAAAGAAAAATCCACTTTAGAGTTAATTTTATCCAGCCGGGCATAAAAAAAATCAAAGAGAAATGAACAGGAATGTTCAAGGTCAGTGTTTCTAGGCGTTATGTCAAAAGAGTTCAGGTAGACAAAACATGAGTCGAAACTTATCTAGTAATAACTTATGAGAAAATTCCCAAATTATAATGTTCTTAAAGTATTTTTAAATGTATTTGAATGAGTACAGTAGTTAATTCCAATTAATCTTCATAATATTTTTAATATCAACTATCCTCTCTCCAGATTATCTGCCGCTAATAATTCATGAGAGTGATAGAAGGTTCTTTTTCCTATATATAGGAATTGTAATGTCCAGGGGTAATCACAAGCAATTAGTTATCTCACCCGTAGTAACGTTGATGTTGTATCGCTTGATTGTTGTTCTCATTAGTCGGCTGCCGACGACTTGCAAGCAAAGGTTTGCTTGTTTCTGCCCGTTGGCTGATTAGGGAGGTTCCTGGATTGAACGGAGGTGACCACCGTCTCCCCCGTGATCAACAGGCTCCCCCCCCCAGTTCACCACCTCTCCGGGGTGGTTCCGACACCGTATAGTGTCCCAAGCAGGTCAGAATTTCAGCCCAGGGGACAGAGCTCTGTCCTTCTGCTGCTGTCTCATCGCTGCGTCAAGCCGGAAGTCGAGAGTTGATAACTTTTGAATAGGTTTTTGAATCAGGACCATACATGCCAGAGTAATAATAGACAGTATGGACATCTCTGTGCCAAATTTGTAGAATGTTGGACAAGTACTATATTTTACCATGTATAGGCCCCCCAATGTATAAAATGACCCTAATTTTGACCCTTGACGGAGGCGGAGGAGCAGTTAATGGGCAACTGCTGCTCCATCTCCTGCTGCTGCTGTCTCCGTTGCCTGTCCAATTACTTCCTCCAGTGCGATTGCTGACTGCCTGCCGGGGCTCACCTCCAGCTCACGTCGCTGCCTTGTCCCCTGCCCTAAGGAGATTGTGGGAGGAGGTGTTCTGGCAGTGGCAGCAGGAAGAGGCAGCCGAGCGCGCGTGTGTGCTTGTTTGCCTCCGCCTCTGCCTCCTCCACCAGAGGGGACAAGGTGGTGACATAAGCTGAGCCTGTCAGTCCCAGTGGAGGTGGTGATCGGGCGGGTGGGGAAGGCAGCAGCAAGAGGTGCCCGAGCGTGTGTGAATGCTCCTTCAACTCTGCCTCCTCCTGCTGCTGCCTCGGGGCCACCAGAGGGGACAAGCAGTGAGCTCCAGAAGAGGCAATTGGGCAGCAATGGCGGCAGCAAGAGGCATCCGAGCGCATGCGCGCAACTTCTTCCTTCCGTGTATAAAACAACACTCAATTTTTCCTCCCATTATTTTAGGAAAAAGTGTCATTTTATACACAGAAAAATACGGTACTTTAGATTTCTAATTTCAGTCTCAAAAACCTTTCTAATCCTCCGTGACCTCATTTTGCTTCCATTATTTCATGGCTGCTAGCAATTTGGTAGTTATTTTTGAAACACCTACCACTTCTTCCTGAAAAGGAAATGATTCCTGTGACTTTAAAAAAAAATTCAAGCTGATTTGTTCTGTTTTTTTAAGAAGATACAGGACCTTATAGGTGTTTGATTTATATATAAAACCTTTTATATACTCTGGTTGTTCTGGGCAAGATGGTTAACCGGACCATCATCCTCACTGCAGAGGGGGAGAGGGAGAGAGGAACCACAGAGGGAGGGGAGGAAGCACAAAGAGCATAGGGCCATAAAAGAGGGAACAAGAGAAAGGAGCCATAGATAGAGATGGAGAACTTCTCTGGAACATTTTGTGGCTGCAGGAATCCAAAGCAACTCTTCTCCTTTGTACATTTCATTCTTGCTTCCTCAGAGGAATTGTAGCCTAGGCCCTAGACCACCCACTGGCCTCTTCCAGTCTAAATCTGGTGTATTACATGTTGTTAATCATTTGCTTTAAAAGCCAGGAAATCCAATCCTTCAAAAACTCTGGTTTGAACATGGGATATTGGTTCTGTATACACCAGGAAACAGTTCAATAGTGCTTTGCAATACTGTGCCTGAACTTCCAGCAGGAAGAAGGATGCCAAGCTTTACATAGCAAGCCAGATTGAATGCTGACAACACCAATGTCAGTACTCAAATGGTTTGCAAGAACTTGTCTCGTGCTCAATACCATTCACAGACACCAAGCAATTGAAAACCCCAAATCCTGACTTCTTTTTTCCATCATTTCACCAAAAACACAACACAATTGCCGTGGTTGTTTTCCAACATGTTCTCTAGCTATTTACTGCTTGGGGCAATCAGGCTGCTTAAAAATTTTTTCTCTGTTAAGTATGGATACTGTATCTGAGCTAGCATCAAATGTCTGCTTGTAGTCAGTAAATCACATCAGCTGATTCAACAGAACAATCATACATGTAGGTATACTGATCCTTGATCTGACTTCAAGTGTGTGCAATGGGGTGACCTTCAGATTTCAGTTTGTGTGCTTTGTGGCTTCAGAGAACAACGTGCTTACTTTCCATCTGCACAAAGAACTCTCCTTCATTTAGCTCAGTGGTTCTTAACCTTTTTGAAAGAAACGCCCCCTTGAGCCATTGAGGAAGTTATCATCGCCCCCCTCCCTGAGGTGATGAAATCTTACCCACCCACCCACCCACCTACCTACCTACCTACCTAGTCTTCCTCCCCACCCGGGTGTGAGGCAGCGCTTCACGGGGCAAGGATGAGGACCCAAGAGACCCTTTCCTTCCACCTGATCCACACTCAATGTTCCCCTAAAGGAGGAAGGCGAGACATGGCAGGTAGAAAGAGCTGGATCATCTGGCAGCAGCAGCAGCACCGGATCTACTGCCAGCACTGCGGCTGCAGTTGCCTTCACAGGTTTGGCTCACTCCAGCGCCCCCTACCGCCCCCCTTCTGTTCTTTCGCCCCCACACCGCCCCTTTTCGTTCTACCGCCCCCCTGAAAAATGAAATCGCCCCCTGGGGGGCATTATTGCCCACGTTAAGAACCACTGATTTAGCTGACCATTGGTAGCAGGAGAACTTGACTTTAGTAGGCTCTGGTTGGTAGCTGTTACTACTGATCTAATCTTAGAATCTGAAATGCCATCCATGTGCCAAGCAAAAAGGGATGATGCATAGATTTCTGTGTTAGGGAGGAGTCCAGGGGAATAATTGACATTATTTGTTACTGTATGAGACTTTTCATGGTAAAATGGTAATTCAGGAAGGGGGAAATACATCATAGATGTCAACAAAGACATAGGTTCCGCAATGCCAAAGTCTCTGACCATCAGCCAGCATAATTTAGAGGATTTGACTATCCTTCCAATGATTCAAGTAGAGCACCAATAAACATTATTTGGCAAAGAAAGATGCGCACTGCACATATCCCATGGTGATTTAAAATCAGAAGGTCAAATATATTGCACTATCTCCATTACATAAATGATCTGCCTTAAACATGATCCCAGCTCAGGTATTTACTGGGAATAGAAAGTTTGTCTACTCATGTGACAAATTGTATGTCTTCACAGCACCTCGGTATTGTGAGGCATGACAAAATGTGGAATATTATTCGTTGATATTCCTCAGATTGACACGAGCCATATTATATTAATAACAGTAATTTAATAGTTAATAACTCATAGTTTTTATAAGTGGAAAAGAATAGGCTCCTATTCTAGAATTTCCTTTAAGCTTCTTAGAACTGAGGTAAGAATAGTTGTCAAACAGTCTAGCTGATGGTTAATTGAGGCTAACCATCAAACAAAACTAAATCAACTTCAGTTTCATGTTTGATATTTATTCCAGAGCCAGGTAAAGATAAGTTCAGAAATAGTCAGTTGCTTTAAAAATTAATTAAACTACTATGAGGTATCTAAAATCATCTTCAGGATTCTCAGAATGACTCATCAGTGCAGCTGGCATGTAGGGACTTTACCCTGGTCTAATCTTTCTTGGGTTATTACAGTGTGTTAGATGACAGAGATATGAAGAGAAATGCAATGAAGATTTATACTTTTGCCACTACTTTTCTGTCGGTACTCTAAGAATATCTTTAGAAAACTAGTTGCTAATTGAAATTGGAAGTACCACCTCAATTGTGCTGTTACAAACATCACCCAATATTTATTTATTTTATTTTATTTATTTAATTTATATGCCACCCACAATATCCGAAGGTCTCTGGGCGGCTTACAACAATTAAAATACAGTAAAAAAGATAAAACAATTAAAATACAATTAAAATATATACTCTAAAAATTGCCATCAGGACTCACAGTTGATATTATTTCAATTAGAAACCTTCTGGAACAGGAAGGTTATGACCTGGCACGGAAATTTCATCAGCGTTGGCGCCAGACGAATCTCAGTTGGGATGGTGTTTCATGGTCTGGGGGCAGCTGCAGAAAAGGCCCTTAGTCTACAAGCCATTCTTTTTACCTCCTTGAGGGATGACTCTTTCAAAAGGGCCCCCTGGCTAGATCTTAACTGCTGGGTAGGTTCACATGGAAGGAGGCGGTCCTTCAGGTATCCAGGGCCCAAGCCGTTTAGGGCCTTATATGTCAAAACAAGCACTTTGAATTGGGCCCAGGCAGAAACTGGTAGACAATGTAATTTAAACAAAATTAGCCTGATGTGTTCCCTAGCAGCCCCACCACTCACCAGCCACGCAGCTTGATTCTGAATCAGTTGCACTTGCCGGACCATCTTCGAAGGCAGCCCCTCATAAAGCGCATTGCAGTAATCTATGTGAGATGTTTCCAGTGTGTGTGTAACTGTCATGAGCCTCTGCTTGTCCAAGTAGGGCCATAGCTGGTATAATTTCCACAGCTGAAAGAAGGTGCCTCTGGCCACTAGGTCCACCTGGACTTCCAGAGTTAGATTGGGGTCCAGGAGCACCCCCAGGCTGCAGACACTGTCCCTTAGGGGGAGTGCAACTCTATTCAGGGCAGGGAAATGGCCCTCTGGCCTGTCTGGTGAAGCACCCACTAACAGCACTTCCATCTTGTCTGGATTGAGTTTCAATTTATTAACCCTCATCCAGTCCATTATCAGGTCCAGACACAAGTTCAGCACCGAAACCGCCTCACCTGGATTGGTGGGAAATGAGAGGTAAAGCTGAGTGTCATCACCATATTGCTGATTCTTCAGCCCAAATCTCCTGATGACCTCGCCCAGCGGTTTCATGTAGATGTTAAACAGCATGAGGGACAGTATCGAGCCCTGACGAACCCCATGACATAAACGCCTTGGGGCAGAGCAGCTGTCCCCCAGCACCACTCTCTGGACATGGTCAGTCAGGAAGGAGCGGAACCACCGTAAAGCGGTGCCCCCAACTCCCAACCCAGCCAGCCTATCCAGAAGGACACCGTAGTCGATGGTGTTGAAAGCTGCTGAGAGGTCCAGGAGTATCAACACACTCCCCCTATCTCTCTCCCAGCAAAGGTCATCGTACAGGGCAACCAAGGTAGTCTCCGTACCAAAGCTGGGCCTGAAACCTGATTGAAATGGATTCAGAAAATCCATTTCATCCAGCAGCGCCTGGAGTTGCCCAGCCACACCCTGCTCCAACACTATGCCCAAATAAGGGAAGTTCACCACTGGTCAGTAGTTAACCACCAGTCTTGGGTCCAGGTTAGGCTTTTTAAGGAGTGGCCGAATTACTGCCTCTTTCAAGGTGGTAGGGACCGCTCCCTCTCTCAAAGAAGCGTTCACGGCCTCCTGGACCCAGGTGTGAACCCCCCTGGCAGATCTTCCAGTTAGCCAAGATGGGTAAGGGTCAAGTGGAGTGGTGGTAGAACGGACAGATCCAAGCACCCTGTCCACATCCTCAGGTCTCAACAATTGAAACTCATCCATTAATGTTTGACCTAAGCACAGCACACTGGATACATCCTCTGATTCTGCAGAACGATGGAGTCCAACCCACTGCGCATTTGAGTGATTTTTCCCTCAAAATGAATGGCAAACTCATCACAGAGAGCTGATGAGCAGTCTGGGACCTCCACTGGATTTCCTGGTTGAAGAAGATCCCGAAAACAGCTCTGTTGTCACCTGAAACAGCTCTGCTGGACGACATTCTGAGGAAGCAATACAACTGGAGAAATATTGCCATTTCGCTAGCTGTATTGCTACAAAACAGGCCTGATAATGGATAGTGTTCAATTGGACTCCCAGCAGGATTTCCTCCACCTGCGCTCCAGCAGTCTCCCCTCTCACTTCATCGCCCTCAGTTCAGAAGTATACCAAGGAGCTGTCTGGGCTCTGCGGGCGAGGAGAGGGCACTTAGGTGCAATTGTGTGAACCGCCTGGGTCATCTCCCTATTCCATAGGGCGACCTGAGCTTTGACAGGAGCGCCGACTATATCAGACAGATAATCCCCCAGAGTTTTCAGGAAGCCATCCGGATCCATTAGTCTCCTAGGGCGGAGAATCTTTATAGATTCCTCACCCTTGCACAGGGGAGAAGAAGCTAATAGACTAAACTTGAGCAGGAAGTGGTCTGACCATGACAGTTGGATCACAACCAGCCCCTCCACATCCAAACCACCATTTTCCAGTCTCATTGAGAAAACCAGGTCCAAGGTACGGCCCTTCTCATGTGTTGGGCTGATGACACATTGAGACAGCCCCATGGTTGTCATGGCAGCCATGAAGTCCTGAGCTGCCCCAGTCAAGGCAGCCTTGGCATGGATGTTGAAGTCCCCCAGCACCAACAGCCTGTGAGTCCTCAACACCAGGTCCGAGACTACCTCCGTAAGCTCAGGCAGGGAGATTGTTGGTACGCAGCAGAGTGGGCAGTACATCAACAGAATCCCTAATCTGTCTCGTAAGCCCAACACACAATACAGGCCCTCAAGACCTCTTCTCAAAGGGATAAGAAGTCTGGACAAAGAGATATAACTCCTATAGACTATAGCGACTCCCCCTCCCCAACTCTCGGAGCGACATTGGTGCTGGACCAAGTACCCAGGCAGACACAGCTGGGAGAAGGGAACACTACCCTCCTCTCCCACCCAGGTCTCAGTAACACATACCAGGTCAGCACCCTCATCCAGAATTACATCATGGGCAGTCTTATTTTGTATTGACCTGGTGTTCATAAACAGCACCATGTGGCTCAAGAGTTTGTTGATACGGTTACCTGATACCATCTGGTTGGGGATAGGACTAGAAGAGAGGATAGATATAAGATACCTAACCTCTCTTCTCCTACATGGGCATGTTCTACCCCCACCACCATTCCTTCCCCTACCCAGCACTACCTCAATGGCTGCCTCCTCCAACACCCTCCCCACTTCCTGTTCCCTCAGACCCACTGTCTCTACTGTATATAAGCTGATCGCAATTGATAATCACAATAAAAACCCCTTCTAAAGCCCCTCCTCCCCCTCCCCAGCCTGTTGAGGAGGAGGTGGGGCAGCCAGAGGCAGCAAGGGCCCAGTCCTGCAAGTCTGAGGGAATCCAAACCAATCTCCCCCAGGAAGGCTGGCAACTGGCAGCAGCACAGCCACACTGTCTCTCACTCAATGCCTGAGGGACAGCAGATGATGAAGACTCCCCCAAAGGTAGGAATGCAGATCTGGCAGGGCTCTGGCTTATAAAGCCCTTTATCCCCTTTGAGCCAGGTGGCTGATGTTGAGGAGGAGGTGGGGCAGCCAGAGGCAGCAAGGGCCCAGTCCTGCAAGGCCGAAGGAGTCCAAGCCAAACTGCCCCAGGAAGGCTGGCAACCGGCAGCAGCACAGCCACACTGTCTCTCACCCAGTGACAGGGACGGCAGATGAAGACTCCCCCGAAGGCAGAAATGTTGGTCCTGCAAATGATACAGTACTATTGTTAACTAGCAGTTTAGAAGAGCAGCAAAAGTTACTCAGTAAAGTCAGTGAAATTAATGATGAACAATATAAACATAAATGTTAATGAAACAAAGTTCATGGTAATCAATAAATAACAAATACCTCAAGAAATGCAATTAAAGATTGAAAATCAATGTATAGAGAATGTTGACAAATTTCACTATAGCGGCTTGGAATTTGGTTGAATGGTCATAATAGTAATTCAGTGCTGTCTAGTTAATTCTGACTTACAGTAACCCTTTTCGGGGTTTTCTAAGTAAAGGATACTCAGAAGTGGTTTACCAGTCCTTTCTTTTGGGAGGGATTTTTGGGACTGTGCCATTTGCCCAAGGCCACACAGGCTAGCTGGGCGGTGCACAATGTGGAATTGACCTCCCATCCTCTGGCTCCATACCCAGATGCCTAAGTCACTGATCGTAACATGCAATAGACGGATCTAACTAGAAAAAGGGCCCCACATAGGGTAATTTGGAAGGAGAATCAAGAAAAGGCCTTTAAAATGCTTAAAACTATTATTTGTGAGTTACCCACCCGGTTCACGCCTGACTTCTCTATACCCTTCACTTTATACACGGATGCCTCCGATCGGGGTCTAGGGGCGGTATTGGCACAAATTAGGGAAAATGTAGAGTACCCCGTCCTTTATCTAAGTAGAAAACTTACGCCCAGAGAGCAAAGGTATGCGGTTATAGAAAAAGAGGCCCTGGCCATTAAATGGGCCACTCATAGTCTACGGTATTACTTGCAAGGGGCTCCTTTTCACCTGGTGACGGATCATGCGCCGCTGCAATGGTTGGAGCGTATGAAGGATACAAATCCCCGGCTTACCCGGTGGTACCTGGCGTTACAACCCTTCTCTTTCTCAGTAAGGTATCGAAAGGGGTCGGCGCATGCTAACGTTGACTATTTTTCTCGGCAGGGTCCGTGGGCGCGCGAGGATGAAGAGAGTGCGGCCCTCTCGGATGGGGGGGTATGTGAAGGGAAAGACCAGAAGCTCCGGGTCTTTCTCGTAGAGCCGACTCTCTTAAAGACTTCCAAAATGACCCAGACTAGTCCTCCCACCTCCCCTGGTAGTAAGAAAGAACAAGGGGCCGTCGCACAGGAGTCAGGAGGAGCACCACCGGAAGGGAAGGTGTCATGTGCGGTGGATACCAGTGACTTGGAGGAAGCACTCAAGGGGTTAATGGCACCCGGTCCGTATAAGGAAGAATTGGAGGGAAGAAAGGAGGAGGGGTTAAAGAGGGAAGAAGGAGGGCTGGGATATATAACGGTGAAGCGGGATGATATCCCCGGTGGTTGGGAGATGGTCTGGATAGAGGATCTGTGGACCAAGCGTTGGGAGCAGGTGCGTGTGCCTCGGGAGGAGGCTGAAAGGAGACGTAAAAAGGGTCTGATGCAGAAACCTTCTTACTGGGGGGAGACTGAGGCCAAGCTCTGGCGTAGGAAGCTGGCCGAGGCGAAGGAGGCGAGTGAAAGAGAGAGGGCGGCCAGGCAGGCATGGCATATAGAAGAGCTGAGGAAGATGGGCTGTTACCTGGTCCCTGGAGTGCCTCGCCAAGAGAAGGAGACCTCTCGTGGGGGTGGATTGGAGATGAAGAAACCCTCCCATTGTTGAGTCCATTTGACCGAGAAGAAAAGGACAAGTTGTTGGGGGAGGTCCCTGTTGGACCTTGAGACTCTGAACCTGTTAAATCTGTTTTTGATACCTCATGGATACCCTTGCCCGAGCCTGTTGCAGGACAAGAGAACAAACCAGAATTGCCGGTAAAGAATGACGTTCCGTTTATTCCAGTTATTAAAGAAAAGTTAACAGCAGAGAAAGCAGTGTCGACTCCTTCTTGGGAAGAGCGGGAAGCCCCAAATAACGAACCCTCACACCAGGTTGAGGATTTTGTGTCTTGTAACAGGACCTTTTTGGTAGTGGCACCTGTTATTGAACAGTCTTGTCTGGGAATTAGTCATGTGTCATTTCAAGTCAGCTTTTGATGGCTGCTGAAAACAATTTTTTTAACAGAAAGTTGGACTGTGTATCAATAGTTGATGGCTGGTGCAATGATTTGGGTTTTTCCAGAAAAAGTAAAACTGGAAAAATTTCTGATGCTCTAAATAATGTTATCTTATTTAGCATGTTTGGTTTAAATATTCAAACACATAGTTTTATGTAGAAATTGTTTTATTAGAATATTTGTAATATAGCATATATTTTCTTTACATTTAGCAAAAAAAAAAGTGACCACCTGACACACGCACACTACTTTTAAGGACACATATCTAAAGAGAGTGGTACTTGATATATCTTACATCAACAGTTTAATTCTATTTTGCTGAGTTGTAACTGTAGTACCTTCAGCTTGCGCTAACTTTAGAGATCCATGGGTTTTTGGAAGTGAGCCATCAAACTTGGTATACCAGTTGCTTGAGTCTGTTACCTGTTTTTCTCCTGTTCTTCAACCGTTTTTTAGTTATGCATACTTGAGATTGAAATACAGTGGTGCCTCGCTTAACGGGCGCCCCGTTTAACGAAGAATCCGCATACCGATGCGGATTTTGCGATCGCAAAAGCGATCGCATTACGATGTTACCTATGGGGAAAAATCGCTTTGCGATTTTCCCCATAGGCACCATTTTCCCCCAGCTGACCGGCGGGGGCATCAGAAGGACCGCGGGAGAGGGCTCCCCTGCGGTCCTTCTCAAGCTCCCGCCGGTCAGCTGGGGGAAAATGCAGGTGGGAGCTTGAGCGGGGAGGCCTCTTCCTCCAAGGAGGCAGCGGCGGCCGCTCATCCGAAGGCCAGGCTCGCTCCTCCCGGGCCGTGGAGGGGGAAGGGGGAAGAGAAGGAGCCCCGGCGCGGCCGGGCGCTTGGCTCCTCCTCCCCCTTCACCTCCTCCTCTTCAAGCCGGCAGCCGGCTGCCTTGTTGCTTCTGGGCTGTGGAGGGAGAAGGGGGAAGAAAAAGACCCAGCACTGCTGGGCGCTTGGCTCCTCCTCCCCCTTCACCTCCTCCTCTTCAAGCTGGCAGCCGGCTGCCTTGTTGCTTCCTGGGCTGTGGAGGGAGAAGGGGGAAGAAAAAGACCCAGCACTGCCGGGCGCTTGGCTCCTCCTCCCCCTTCACCTCCTCTTCTAGCCGGCAGCCGGCTGCCTTGTTGCTTCCTGGGCTGTGGAGGGAGAAGGGGGAAGAAAAAGACCCAGCACTGCCGGGCGCTTGGCTCCTCCTCCCCCTTCACCTCCTCCTCTTCTAGCCGGCAGCCGGCTGCCTTGTTGCTTCCTGGGCTGTGGAGGGAGAAGGGGGAAGAAAAAGACCCAGCACTGCCGGGCGCTTGGCTCCTCCTCCCCCTTCACCTCCTCCTCTTCCTCTTCAAGCCGGCAACCGGCTGGCTTGTTCCTCCCAGGGCGGTGGCGGCGGCGGCAGGGGAAGGGAAAGGGCCTGGCGCTTGGCTCCCCCTCTCCTGCTTCTGGCTACTTTTGAAACACCCGCCGGCGAGCTGGGGGGAAATGCCAGCTGATCGGCGGTTCCAAAATGGCGGCCCACTGTTTTCTGGAGATTCCTCGCTTACCGAGGCGGCGAAAATGGCCGCCCCTATGGAGGATCCTCGCTGAACAGTGAGTTTTTGCCCCATAGGAACGAATTAAACAGGGTTTGATTCGTTCCTATGGGGTTTTTCTTTCCGTTTAGCGATGTTTTCTTACAGTGACGTTAATCCTGGAACGGATTAACGTCGCTGTGCGGGGCACCACTGTATTTTCTAGCAGTGTCTTATATTTCTTTGCTGCTTTTTGTCTTTTTTGCATGATTGTTTATCCTTAGTTTGTATTGAAGTATTGCCATTTTGTTAAATGTCACTTTAGAGTAAAAATAAGCCTCTGACCTGATTTGGAAGCTATGGATAGTAGGCATGTTGAAATGGAAATAGCAAAACCTGCTATTTTAACATTGCTTTCTCATTCTGAAATTATAGTTATGTGTTTTGCTTTGCAGGAATTCCAAGATTGGCTTCTTCCATATTTTACCTTGAAATTTCTGTTGCAGGCCTTCATTTACGTTGAATGTACTTGCAGAAAGAAAACATTAATAGACTTACCCTTTTATAAAAGCCACTAGAAACTTGTTGCTTATTTGAAATTGGGGAAAAATAATGTTTAAAATCAGGTCCTTGATTAATATAAGTATGTCAAGGCATTTTTCATCTTAGGTGATAAACCTGTACAATGCCTTGGATCCATTCCAGTCAGGCTTCAGGCTTCGCCATGGCACGGAAACGGCATTGGTTGCCCTGTTTTATGACCTATTGAGGGAGGCCAACAGGGGCAAAATGTCTCTGCTGGTCCTCCTCGATATCTCAGCCACCTTTGATACTGTCGACCACAGTATTCTCCTGGGGAGGCTCTCTGAGTTGGGAATCGGTGGCCTGGCTCTTACCTGGCTTGGATGACTGTCCTTCGAGAGTGCAGATTGGAGAGAGTTTTTGGCTCCGAGGAGCCTCAGTTGTGGGGTTCCACAGGGCTCAATTATCTCTCCAATGCTATTTAACATCTATATGAGGCCACTGGGAGGAGTCATCAGGGGATGTTGGGCTTCATGTCATCAATATGCTGATGATATTCAGCCCTACATCTCCTTTTTCCCCAAAAACAGTGGATGCTGTTTCGTCCCTTGAGCGCTGCCTGGGTGCTGTTCAGCAATGGATGCAAGTGAATGGACTGAGACTGAATCAGGGCAAGACGGAGGTCCTTCGGGTGGGTGTCCCAGACATCAGTGGTCTGGGAAACTCCCACTCCTTTGGATGAATGACTCTTACCACCAAGAGTGAGGTTCGCAATTTGGGTGTACATCTGGCCCCGCTGCTCACCATGGAGACCCAGGTGTTGTCAGTGGTCTGTTCTACACATTTCCACCTTCGGCGGATTGCCCAGCTGCATCCCTATCTTGATGTGGGGGCACTCACCACTTCGGTCCATGTGCTCGTAGTCTCAAGATTAGACTACTCTAATGTGCTCTATGTGGGGCTGCCTTTGAAACTTGACACCAAAACTTCAGATGGTACAGAATGCGGCGGCCAGACTTCTTACAGGGGTGAAAAAGTACCATCATATTCCCCCCACATTGGCCGCCTTGCACTGGCTGCCCATTCAAAAAACAGCTGGAATGGATTAATCGGTTTTCAGTGCATTCCTATGGGAAATGCTGCTTTGACTTAAGAACATTTTGACTTACAGCCACCGTTCCAATATGGATTAAGTTCTTAAGTCAAGGCACCACTGTATTAGTTTTAACTGTGCACTCCTGGTCACCATTGAAACCTGGGCATCTAGGCTCAGAGATTTTTCCAGGAGTACACTTAAACCGTGCACCTATGTTTTCAGAGGGAGTGTAATCTCATCCAGTGAGTTCCTTGGTGTGCCTTTTGATAGACCATGAACACTTCTTACCTTATCTGGATTAAGTTTCAGTTTCTTCACCCTCATCCAGTCTATTACTGATTTCAGATACTGATTTAGTATTGAAATAGCTTCCTTGGATTTTGATGGGCAGGAGAGTTACAGTTGGGTGTCATCTGCATATTAGTGTTACCAAACCCTAAAACTCCAAGCAACCCCTCCTAGCAGTTTCATGTAGAGGTTACATAGTATAGGGGATAAAACAGAACCCCCAGGGACATCAAAGGCCAATCAATGGCCAGGTTGTCAAACAGAAGTCCTCCAGTACCACTTTTCATGTTCTCCTCTCCAGCAAGGACTGGAGCCATCGTTAAACAGTGCCTCCAAGTCCCATCCCAGAGAGATAACCCAGAAGAATATTGTGGTCAATGATATCAAAAGCCACTGAGTGGTCTAAAGGAACTAACAGGGACACACTCCCCATGTCCAGTTTCCTGCATAGGTCACCCACCAAAGCTGTCTAACCAGGCTTGAAGCTAGATTGAAATAGATCTAGATCAGGGGTCTCAAACTCAATTTACCTGGGGGCCGCTGGAGACAGAGTCTGGGTGAGGCTGGGCTGCATCAGATTTTCCGCCAAGCGGAGCAAGAGCCCGAGGAAGCTGCCCAGGAGTTTCCTTAGCCTGGCTGGGGCTCTGAGGAGGAGGAGGAGGGGCGCGCAAGCCCTCGTCACCAGCCACGATCCCCTCTGGCTCCTTCTTCACTACTACTACCACCACCACCACCAAGACGAGGACGTGGAGAAGAGAGGGAGCGCCGGCGACTACCAAGCCGGGGGGGTTGAAGGGCACGACATAATTTATTTTAAAAACCTTCACAGAATCGCCTTGCCAAAGGAGAAAAGCCCCCATTGGTACCTGTGAAATTAAACAGAATGGGGTGGGCCCCCCACAGGTGTGCACATCACACACACGGAGGTCCGGCAACCTTCCTCTGAGAGCCTCCCTCAAAAAAGGCGCACTCAGCAGCAGCAGCTACCCCCATCACAACAGAGGAGCAAACTTTGCGAGGCAAGCCCAGGCAGCCTCCAGAGCTGAGGCAGCTGAAGCAGGATGACGAGGAGGAGGAAGCACTGCTGGGTGCTGAAGCGGCCGCTGGCCGGGCTGGTGCTGCGGGTACCGAGTGAGAAAGAGAGCCAGAGAGCCGCTTCCCCGGAAGAGGTGGTGGCAGCAGCAGGTACTGTTGGCGGCTTGGAGGTGCTCTTTGAGGACAGGCCGGGAGCGAGCTGTGCTCTCAGGCATTGCTCGGCAGTGGATCGGGCGCTTGGGGAAAAGGGCCAGCAGCGCGCCTCGCTTGCCGGCTGTCTCCCAAGACAGTGCCTCTTACACCCTCCATCCGGAACTGCAGCCTGCCAGCTGGCAGACAGGCGGACTGGCTAGCAGGCTGCAGTTCCGGATGGAGGCGAGACTTGTTTTTGACTCTTGACAGCAGAGGACACATGGGTGCTTCAGGGGGAGCAGGCAAGGCGGGAGGCACAAACTATTGTCCAGCGGGCCGTATGTTTTGAGACTTCTGATCTAGATAATCTCATCTAGCAAGGAATCCTTGTTGCTGAGAAACCACAACTCACTCTGTCACCAAGAACGGAACATTAGAACCTGGCTGGTATGTGTGTGTGTGTGTGTGTGTGTGTGTGTGTGTGTGTGTGTGTGTGTGTGTGTGTGTGTGTGTGTGTGTGTGTGTGTGTGTTTGTTTGTTTGTTTGTTTGTTTGTTTGTTTGTTTATTTGATTGATTGATTGATTGATTGATTGATTGATTGATTGATATCCCGCTCATCTGGTCGGATTGACCACTCTGAGCGGCTTCCATAAAAATATACAATAAAGCATTAAAAAGTATTACAAATAAAAATTATTACAAATAATTATCTAATACCATGTGATCCGAGGAGGGCTTTTTCAACAATTGTCTTACTACTGCCTCCTTTAAGCATGCAGGCTCCTATCCTGCTGCACTGAATATACTGTATTCTAAGCTTTATTTGGATATAAATATTTTGATGCATATCTTATTTGCATATACCTTTCTGACATTTCTTAAATCTTAAAATAGAAATGTACAGCTTTAGCATACCCGTGCAATTGTACATGAGGTCTCTGCTTCTGTAAATCAAACAAAGGAAGTTATACAACTTCTCAATTTGCTCAGTGTGGTATTGATTCACAATGTTACAAATTAATTTTATGAAGTATTTTTTTTAGATGGATTTTGTTGCACATCATTGAAAAATTATTCATGGCAGAGTGCTCAACAGTATATGCTTATATTTTTTCACATTTCTATTATGTCTGCAATCTAATGATGCCAATTTAAGATTGGGAATAAACTCTTTCACCACCAAGTTAATTTGTTGGTTCACTGAGATATGCCTCCAACTTTGCTAGCAAAATATTCGTATTATATTTTAAATAGAGAGTTACAGTTTTGAATCTATAACGGATTAGAAACAATTGCTAACTAAAATGAATTTATTTGTGTGATGTTCCATAAAATGAAATTCACCTTTACACTGAGCCTTAAGCTGCTGTATGGATCCCTAGTGTGCTCATTTTAAACATGTAGTAAGTGAGGCCTCGGTTGAAACATGAATATTGTGTAATATATAGGTAATTGTTGCTTAACTAGTGTTCTACATAAATAATACAGAGAGATTTAACTGCAAAATTACAGTTTGAGATGTCATACTTTTTCTTATTTGGATCAGTTGAGTGTTGTGAAATTAGAGCTCCTAACAGCCAAAGCCCTACTGACCCAGATTCAAGCATATCTGCTCTTATATCTGTCCCCAGGACCATTTCCTTTCTACTTCTGGATATATTATTGCTTACTGAAGCACTCCCAGATTGAGAATAAGTTGGCATCTGGCTTGACAGTGTGTCCAGGGCTCACAAAAGATGTGCATTCACAATCTGTTCTGGCATACCTACGTAACCTCTTTTAAAATGCCAAAAAAGAACCACCAGAAAGTTTTTACAGTGGTATGGTTAGAAATCCAAGATGAGACATCTCCTTCTGAGAACAGACTTCTATGTCCAGTCTTGCAGGAGGTGATCTGATATATCCTATGTCATGTGGAAAACACCCCTCCCCCCCCCGCCAAATTGTAGTCTTAATTGTAGGATTGCATTTAGATGCAAAGGAAGTGCATAAGGGTTTGAAAGCAGCTTGTCACGATTTGGAGATATGCTTGTGCTGGTGGTTTGAGCAAACAAAATTCTTTTTTTAAGCCAAGATGATTATTTAAGCTTTCATCTTGTGCTTTTATTACCATATAGCTAATGCAGCTGTTGCTGTTGAAAAGTGAATGTCAGCTATCCATGGGAATAGCTAACATAGTCAGACACTGTAACTGCAGAGTAAAATTTGAAGTGGAATTTTTCAGCTGTTTTCCACTCATGGCTCTGACACACTGTTGCTTCTAAGTTGAATGTAATTTATATTATCCTTTTAAATATATAATTAAGTATTGTTGATTTATTGAGTTTTTCTGAGAAGAGTAGTCATGTTAGTTTATTGTAGCAAAAATAATTAAAAGCCTTATGGCATATTATCAACTAACACATTTAGTATTAACTTTTGTAACTATAACAGATGTTCACTTCACACATGCAAATTGTCAATTGTAAATGTTGATGTCAGAGAGAGCTGAAATACAGAAAGTACAGTGATAATTATATTTACAGCGACCTTACATCTGTACAGTGACCTTTTACAACACATTTTTGGGTAATAGATTCTTGGATTGATGAGCTGATTAATGTATATAGTGTGACAGAAAGACATTCTACTTGTTCAAAGCAGTGGAAATAGACTTAAATTTCTTAAGAGCAGAATAACAGCTGTTCTGGATCAGATCTATTTGTTCAGCATTCCTATTCCTTTAGTGACCAAATGTATGCTTACAAGATGCTAGGGAGGTTCCTAGGAGGAAATTAGTTCAGTAGTACAATACCCTGTTGCTTGGGATGGAGATGGGAAAATTAACATAAAACATTTAAACTGTTAGTGAGCACAATATCTGTCTCATTAAGATTTCAGAAAGAGTTAACTGTTTAAGGTAGCTATACCGCATGTCTCGAGCCTGATTTGCAGTGAGAAAACTGGTAACATTTTTCTACTGAGTTTGCCATTTGCAGTGTGGAAACTGGTAACGTTTTTCTACTGAGTTTGCCATTTCTCCTAAGTCTTATAGAGAAGGATCTTGATAAATTCTTGTTCAGCTGTTTCACATTCAGATGTATCTTGGAAATTCCTTTGCTTGAGAAGATGCATAAAGGTCAATGACAAGTGTCCTGGGAGCCTGAAGTGTTCCTCTGCTTACTAGAAGATCATGGTGTCTGTTGCTTTAAAGAATGTCAACATGTTAAACCTATATTCATATTTCTAATCTCAGATTTCTGTTGGTTCTTTAGTACAGTGGTCTCCAACCTTGGGCCTCCAGATGTTCTTGGACTTCAACTCCCAGAAATCCTGGCCAGCAGAGCTGGTGGTAAAGGCTTCTGGGAATTGTGGTCCAAGAACATCTGGAGGCCCAAGGTTGGGGACCACTGCTTTAGTATAAAGACTGTTAATTTTATGTAAGATGCAGTGGGATGTTGATGGCGATTAGTAGTGTCTTAAAAAGCACGATTAAATTAGTGTCCAGTTCTAATAAACAGTAATGGTCCGTAGATAAATATTATTCGCTTACCCAGCATATAGAGAGAGATGCAGGAACCGCTCCCTGATGACAGCTGCTACTCACAATGGTAAAAAGTAATTGTTAAGTAAGTGTTTTAAATAACAAAATCATCAAGCCATTTAGTTTTTCTTTATCATTAATATCCCAAATACTGTACCAGATATCTGTGACAAGAGCTTAGATTACAAGAGAGATGCTGGGCAAAATTGTGTGTGTTTATAGCATATGTATGTAAGTAAAATTATGGCAGCATAAACTGGGCCTACACCAGAAACAATTAGTTTAAACAAATCAAAAATTTCATATCCTCTCCCTTTCAGGTTGAAGCTTCCTCGGGCTCACGTGTCCTGATTAAGCCTTTTGTAGCCTTGGGATGGAGGGGAATGAGTGAGTGGGAGACTTTGACAATCAGAAATTGCTGCTGCAATTTTACTATTAAAATGCCCCCCCCAATCCAGTTAATGCTGGCATAACCTTACAACAGAATAATTTTGTCTGCTTTCATGGGGAAAGCATGGGCAATGTAGTATACTTGCAAAGAGTACTGACAACCAGCTGAGGGCTAAAAGTAACATACTAAGCAAATGACTCCAGTATCTTTGTGGTGCTTATTGCTGCTTTCCCTTTCAGCTAATCTTCCAGTACCAACTATTGCTGCAATCGATGGCATTGCATTAGGCGGTGGCCTGGAATTGGCTTTAGCCTGTGACATACGAGTAGCAGGTAAGACTTGGTCCTATGTTTACAGTTGCAGCACTTGTAGCTGGACGTCTTGTCTTAAGTCTTGCTTTGGAAAGTGATTTTAATTTTTATTAATCAACTTTTAACCTGCACATGAAGTAATGACACATTGACCTAAATCGTATTGCAAAAGTTACTCCTGATGAAGTATGATGATGTGATCAGGGGTGATTTCTGGTAATTACAGACTGGTACAGTGGTGCCCCGCATAGCGAGGTTTATCTGTTCCGGATTAACCTTCGCTATGGGAAAACATCGTAAAACGGATCCAAAAAACCCATTGGAACTCATTAAACAAAGTTTAATGCTTTCCAAATGGGCCCAAAACTCACCGTTCTCCGATGTTTTCCCTTGTTCCGGCAGCCATCTTGGGTGTACTGGCGGCCATTTTGAGCGTCCCGGTGGCCATTTTGGGTGTACCGGTGGCCATTTTTTGTGTTCCGGTGGCCATTTTGGGTGTACCGGTGGCCATTTTTTGTGTTCGGGCGGCCATCTTGGTTGTACTGGCGGCCATTTTGAGAGTCCCGGCGGCCATTTTGGGTGTACCGGCACCCATTTTTTGTGTTCCGGCGGCCATTTTGGAACCGCTGAACAGCTGTTCCCCCATCGTAATGCGAGCATGCCCTTGCATTAGCGATGGGGAAATCCTCATCGCAATGCGGATTCATCGTTCAACGGTGCACTCGTTATACGAGGCACCACTGTATTTGTATGTGGTTCTCAAAAATCTAAGCAATGAAATGATAGTATTTTGAGAGGCATCTTTAAGAGCCTAATGAGCAAAGAGACTATGGGTCTCCTATTCCTTTGGACTTCTGTAGAGCTTAGCCACTCCGACATATTTCCTTCTCCTTCAGATGAATAATGGTGGCTCCAGACTCAGACTTGCACATGTGAGCATTGAAACTCCTCTGAGGATTTAAATTTTTTTGCCTGCAGCTCCCAGAATTCCAGCTAAAGAAATTCCTGGCAAATTCTGGGAGCTGCAGTAAAACAATATCTGAAAGTCCTATGTCTATCTTATGTACCTCAGAAACTAAAAATGGAATTATTCAAAGCTGCTTTCAACAACAGACCCTCCAGAATGCTGTAATTTTTTCTCTTTTCTTTTTGTAGGAAATTTCCTCTTTCTGTTATGTATCTCTGTTATTTATCTCTGAATGTATGTTATGGGGGAATCCTCTGGGGTTTTAAGTTGCACAATGTTGCCTTTCTATATCCTTCATGGATTGCTGCCTTGTTATGGTGAAGGGGCTTGAGTAATTCAGAGAAACTATGGGCTATGTCGTGCAGGGACACCCAAAACGGACAGGTCATAGTGGAGAATTCCGACTAAACGCAATCCACCTGGAGTAGGAATTGGCAAGCCACTCCAGTATCTTTGCCAAGAATACCTGATGAACATAAACAAAAGGCTAAAAGATATGATGCTGGAAGATGGCCCCTCAGGTCGGAAGGCGTCCAACATGCTACTGAGGAAGAGCGGAGGACAAGTACAAGTATCTTCAGAGCTAATGAAGTGGTTGGGCCAAAGCCGAAAGGATGCTCAGCTGTGGGCGCACCTGGAAGTGAAAGGAAAGTCCAATGCTGAAAAGAAAAAGACTCCATAGGAACCTGGAATGTAAGATCTATGAACCTTGGGAAGCTGGACATGGTCAAACAGGAGATGGCAAGAATAAACATTGACATCCTGGGCGTCAGTGAACTAAAATGGACGGGAATGGGTGAATTCAATTCAGACGATTAACATATCTACTATTGTGGGCAAGAAGCCCATAGAAGAAATGGAGTAGCCCTCATAGTCAACAAAAGAGTGGGAAAAGCTGTACTGGAATATAATCTCAAAAATGATAGAATGATTTCAATACGAATCCAAGGCAGACCTTTCAACATCACAGTAATCCAAGTTTATGCACCAACCACCAATGCTGAAGAGGCTGAAATTGACCAATTCTGTGAAGACTTACGACACCTTCTAGAACTGACGCCAAAGAAAGATGTTCTTCTCATTCTAGGGGACTGGAATACTAAACTAGGGAGTCAAGAGATAAAAGGAACAACAGGGAAGTTTGGTCTTGGAGTTCAAAACAAAGCAGGGCAAAGGCTAATAGAGTTTTGTCAAGAGAACAAGCTGGTCATCACAAACACTCTTTTCCAACAACACAAGAGGCGACTCTACACATGGACATCACCAGATGGGCAATACCAAAATCAGAATGATTATGTCCTCTGCGGCCAAAGATGGAGAAGCTTGATACAGTCAGCACAAACAAGGCCTGGAGCTGATTGTGGCTCTGATCATCAGCTTCTCATAGCAAAATTCAAGCTTAAACTGAAGAGAGTAGGAAAAACCACTGGGCCACTCTGGTATAACCTAAACCAAATCCCTTATGAATACACAGTGGAAGTGAAGAACAGATTTAAGAAACTAGATTTGGTGGACAGAGTGCCTGAAGAACTTTGGATAGAGGCCCATAACATTGTACAGGAGGCAGCAACAAAAAACATACCAAAGAAAAGGAAATGTAAGAAAGCAAAGTGGCTGTCCAACAAGGCCTTACAAACAGCAGAGAAGAGAATGGAAACAAAATGCAAAGGAGATAGGGGAAGTTACAAAAATTCGAATGCAGAATTCCCAAGAATAGCAAGGAGAGACAAGAGGGCCTTCTTAAATGAACAATGCAAAGAAGTAGAGGAAAATAATAGAAAAGGAAAAACCAGAGATCTGTTCAGGAAAATTGGATATATTAAACGAACCTTTTGTGCAAAGATGGACATGATAAAGGACAAAGATGGTAGGGACCTAACAGAAGCAGAAGATATCAAGAAGAATACACAGAGGAATTATACCAGAAAGTTTTGGATATCCCGAACAACCGAGATAGTATGGGTGCTGACCTTGAGCAAGACATCCTGGAGAGTGAAGTCAAGTGGGCCTTAGAAAGCTTGGCTAACAACAAGCCCAGTGGAGGTGATGGCATTCCAGTTGAACTATTTAACATCTTAAAAGATGACGCTGTTAAGGTGCTACATTCAATATACCAGCAAATTTGGAAAACTCAGCAGTGGCTGGAGGATTGGAAAGGATCAGTCTACATCCCAATCCCAAAGAAGGGCAGTGACAAAGAATGCATCAACTACTGTACAATTGCACTCATTTCACATGCTAGCAAGGTTATGCTCAAAATTCTCCAAGGTAGTGGACCGGGAACTCCCAGAAGTACAAGCTGGATTTCGAAGGGGCAGAGGAACTGGAGACCAAATTGCCAACATGCGCTGGATTATGAAGAAAGCCAGAGAGTTCCAGAAAAAATCTACTTCTGCTTCATTGACTATGCAAAAGGCTTTATGTGGACCAGAGCAAACTATGGCAAGTCCTTAAAGATATGGGAGTGCCTGATCACCTTATCTGTCTCCTGAGAAACCTATACGTGGGACAGGAAGCAACAGTTAGAACTGGATATGGAACAACTGATTGGTTCAAAATTGGCAAAGGACTACGACAAGGCTGTATATTGTCCCCCTGCTTATTCAATTTATATGCAGAATACATCATGCAAAAGGCCAGACTGGAGGAATCCCAAGCTGAAATTAAGATTGACAGAAGAAATATCAACAACCTCAGATATGCAGATGATAGCGCTCTGATGGCAGAAAGTGAGGAGGAATTAAAGAACCTCATAATGAGGGTGAAAGAGGAGAGTGCAAAAAACGGTCTGAAGCTCAACATCAAAAAAACTAAGATCATGGCCATTGGTCCCATCACCTCCTGGCAAATAGAAGGGGAAAATATGGAGGCAGTGACAGATTTTACATTTTTCACTCCATGATCACTGCAGATAGTGACAGCAGCCACGAAATTAAAAGATCTCTGCTTCTTGGGTGGAAAGTGATGACAAACCTCGACAGCATCTTAAAAAGCAGAGACATCACCTTGCCAACAAAAGTCCAAATAGTCAAAGCTATGGATTTTCCTGTAGTGATGTACGGAAGTGAGAGCTGGACCTTAAAGAAAGCTGACCGCCGAAGAATTGATGCTTTTGAATTGTGGTGCTGGAGGAGTCTCTTGAGAGTCCCCTGGACTGCAAGGAGAACAAACCTATCCGTTCTAAAGGAAATCAACCCTGAGTGTTCACTGGAAGGACAGATCCTGAAGCTGAGTCTCCAATACCTTGGCCATCTCAGTTTGACCCAACTCTGGGAGGCAGTGGAAGACAGGAGGGCCTGGCGTGCTCTGGTCCATGGGGTCACAAAGAGTTGGACACGATTAAACGACTAAACAACAACAACAACACCTTTCTATAAGTTGCAGCTTTTCATTGGCAACTCATTGCCAGCTTTAGGAAGAAAATGGGAAATAAATAAATCCACTTCAAGCGCTATATTCACAAATTAGTCTGATAAGAAAAGGCTAACTGATTGAAAAAACTTTTTCCAGGCAGCTGTTTTTCATACAGAAGGTACTGAATTCTTCTGGTGTTGCTTAGTGATTCTGGAGAAAAGGAAAAAGAAGGCAAGTAGTGAGCAGAATCATTGTCACCTGTTTCTGCTCTACTAGAGTCTGTTTCCTCACAATGAGCCACTCCCATCATCTTTTGTAGCCACCACTGATAGCTGTTGCTCATCCCATTGAAGGCATAAGTTTAGGGGTCATGTATATCATGTTTATTAGACCTTTGTTGGAAGATGTGGAGGGGTCTTTTTGCATCCGTTTTGCATTCTTGAGTAAAAGGAGCTTGAGGAAAAAAATGGGTTCACAGGACATATATGTAAGAAAAAGATTAATAGGTAAAGAAAACAAGGGAAAGGAAAGGAATTGGCATACGTTAGCTCATGTTTTGTTTTGGCTGAACAAAACCTACATAACACAATTTAATAATTTGAATTTTATGTTTGGTAAGCATTACTGATACATGTTCCAATGAAATTATCTGAACGTGGTGTTCTTTAATAATTATTACCATGTGCTGTGGATTCTGATATCTGATTACCCTTTCCTGAATTTTCAAATTATAGAGTACTCAAAGTAGTTTATTGTTCCCTCCTTGAAGTGTTTTGGAATTGTGCAGTTTGCCCAGGGCTATATGGGCTGTCTTTTCTCCTGAGAGACACAACTGAGAATTGAATTCCTCACCTCTAGTTCCACAGCCTAGCTCCTTAAGCTAACCAGCCACCAAACCTGGCCTTTAGCCTGTACAGTAGGGCAGACTATAAATGTAATAATTAAATTGCATTCCTGTTTTCAGTGTCTTGTTGTGTGACACTTGGGGTTTCTTCTTGGGGACCCTATCTTATAAACTCCGATCATAATGTCAGATAATGAAACAAAAATATGTGTATAAGAATAATATTTATCCCACTATTCCTACAAGACTTTTGCAGTTGTCTTAAATGAGTTCATTGCATTCAGAACTTTTACACAAGTTCCTGTTTATTTTGTTAAAATCGATTTTACAAGACTTAACTTGTTCCTTTCTTTCTTTTTAGCTACTTCTGCAAAGATGGGTCTAGTTGAAACAAAATTAGCAATCATTCCTGGTGCAGGTATATAATTTTCTCATGTAATATAACAGTTTTTCATGGTGTATGTGATTTTTATTGTTAATATATTACATTTCCCCAGTGAGGTATCCTGTCTGTCTGTTGGTCAGTTTGAGGTGTTTGTACCTTGTTCTGGGTTGTAATGTGAGTTCAGTTAGATGTCCATTCTGCTGTCTAACAATCTTCCTCCCTGAAGTAACAGAGGAAGTCACATTGATGATGTTGGAGACAGAGGTCTTTGGTTTTAGGAGGATTTCAACACTGATGCCAGGTCTACCATGTATAGTTAAGCTCAGGAGTTCAAAAATTATTTTACCGTGAGATCAAGTTAACTCACAGTAGGATTCCTCTAACAATGGAGTTAGGTTCAGGTCCTTCATTAGGCAGTAGAAGGGCAAACACAGTGGAGCATTTTTGCTGGTACCAAGCATCTATTCTTGCCATCTAGATTTGGGCTTGAAAGACTAAGTGTGATTGTGTGGGGTTACGTTATATATATAAGCATGAAGTGTGACATTTGTGCAATGTTTACTATGTTTGTGGATCTGGAGCAACATGAAATAGCTTTAACTCTAGGCTTAAACTGATAGGTTTTTAAAATAGTTATTCTTCAGGTTATTGTTCCCATTGACTGCATTGAAAGCAATTACTAGTGGGGAACTTGCCTGCATTCAAAGTTTCCTCTAAAGCAGTGGTCCCCAACTGTTTTTGGTCCGCAGACCGGCTGGGGAAGGCAGGGCACCCCTGCGCTCGCGCGCATGTGCGAACAGCGGCACGGTGCTTGTGCAGGCGTATGCGCTTGTGCGTATATGCAAATGGCGCGGCTGCAGTTTGCAAACAGCCTTTGTGGCGGTGAGTGCGTGTGGGGGTGGGAGGTCTGTCTTTGTGGCCCAGCCGGGTTCAGGCCACGGACCAGCACTGGGCTGCGGACAGGGGATTGGGGACCTCTGCTCTAAGGCACACATGCCTCTACCTCCTTCTGTGCAGCTTTCCTCCTCCTCCACACAGCCATTGTTTTCAACTCCTTTGGTTCCAGTTGTGATGGAACCCTATGTCCGTGGGGGGGAGTCACACATGTTCAGGGGTGAAGTCGCACTAAAGAGAGGCAGAGCTCTACCCAGTAGGGCTGAAAATTAGAGGGTACTGTATTTTTCCGTGTATAAGATGCCCCCATGCATAAGATGCCCCCCACTTTTCGAACCCAAAATTAAGAAATGTAAGTGGGGCTTAGCAAATGTAGGGTAAAAAGGATCAAAGTACTGCAGGATGGCTTTGATCCCTGCTTTTTCCCTTTGTTCTAAGCCCCGCATGGCTTAGCAAAAGGAGGGGGAACGGGATCAAAGCAATTCCATGACTGCACAATCATTTTGATCCCTTTCCCCCTTATACAGCCACAGGATTGCTTTGATCCTTCACCCCTCCTTTTGCTAAGCCTCATGGGACATAGCAAGCAGAGGGGAAAGCAGGGATCAAAGCGATCCTGCAGCACTTTCATCCCTGCTTTCCTTTTGCTAAGGCTTAGCAAGTGGAGGGGAAAGCCCTGCAGGATCACTTTGATCTCTGCTTTCTCCTCCACTTGGTTTTTTCCTCTTCAGCTTACTTCCGTGTATAAGAGGACCCTCAAATTTTAGTCTAAAGATTTTAGACAGAAGTATAATCTTATACATGGAAAAATATGGTACATTACATGCATTGAAAAGACATGCTACTAGTTGCTCTGAAAAGTTCCAGTAAGTTGACAGAAGGAGAAGGGGCAAGGAGAAGAATACTTCTCCCTCTCTTTGCAGATTTCATGTCAGCCCCACTTTTTCTTCATTTATTAAATTAAATTGTTCTTTTGTAAGCTACAATTGCTCCTCTTGCTGATCTTTGTGTAAGCTTCATTCAAATTAATGTTTTGAATCTTGATTAAGCTGGATAGTGGCAAATAGGGCTGCTGCCAAAGCTGACTACTGTTGGGTCATGTTTAGGATTAGCAAAAGAACAGAGAGGGACTTCTATACCAGAAAGAAGAGGAGAGTGATTATTTTCTCAGTGGCTGACTTCTGAAATACAAAATCTGGCTTGTGAGGAGACAATATTATGTATCAGCAGGACCTTGTTATTGGGAAATTTGTAGTTGGTTGTTTTTCTTCCAGAAACATTTCAAAAATTCCTATTTATTGCCAGTCTCCAACAAATAGTAGACTGCTAAAAATACTAAAACATCTCCCTCCACAAAGTTTTTTTTCCTAAATAAATGTTGCATTGATGAATATGACTGATAGTTTTCAAATGAAAGTAAAAAATCTAGATAAATTCAAACTTTACTTCTTGTAAACATGGAAAATTTAGGTAACTAAAGTAGAACTGGATGTGGCCCAGAATCAGTTGAACAATTATGATAAATATGAAGGCTTACTGTGCAACCTAATTATTTCTCAGCATTGCCAGTCTGTTGAAAATTTAGTTTTATTTGCATTTTACAATGGTTGATGTTTGTTTTGTTTCTTTTTAAATAAATAGCCCCAAGAGAAATTGTTAATAGTGTAGAAAGCAGATGTTTTAACAACCACTCTTGCTTCCAAGTAATTAAACAAAGTATGCAGAGTGTTAATGGGAATAGGTGGATTAGTTCTGCTTCTGTAAATTAGGGTGAATTGTGGTTTTTGCATGCTCCCTTCTGTGTTTTTTTAAAGTAAAAATAAGACTTAATTCAAATGAATTTCTTTATAATTGACGATATATCTAGCAATGATGCTTCAGAGGCAAAATATGGAAATTTTATTCAGTTTGCGAAGTTGTGGAAATTATTGTTGTATGTTAGAAAGCCTAATCTAATGCTTAATGTCATGATCTGTTGCTTGGTATACTAACCATAATGAATTAGGGTAACTTTGAGCAGCTACTGTAGCTACCTACAAATCTGGTAGCAAATGGTTCTGGCCCTCTGATAAGTTGGGCACTTAGCATGTTCTGTCCCTAGGATGCTCATTTGTCACTGTTGTTAAGATATAGCAGGGGTCTTTGCATGCTGTCCTTTACCTTAGAGCAACTGAAAGTAAACTTTGGCTCTTTTCACAACTCATTGCATATCCCGGAGGATTAAACAGAGATATATTTGTGTCGAGATTTTTAAAAAGTAAGAAGTAGCAGGATTTGCTCGTTTTTATGTTTTGAACACAAAAGTAGAAATGAAAGAAACCTCTGAATCATCCACAAGAATGCCGGAAGACTTGGAGAAGGGAATAAGTAATAAGTAGAAATACTTATTAGAAAACATGTTTGCTGAGAAAATTTGTGTACCTCTGATTTTTAAGCTTTTAATATATCAGCTCATAGAGTGAAAGGGAAAACTACTTTGGGTTTGTATTACTGAAATAAAAAGACTTCCAAGGAAGCACCTGCTAATGTATACAGTTTCTGCTAATGTGTCTAAATAACATCTTTGAATTGCAACTCAATATAATGCCATGCTGCAGATGACTGTGGCAGACCTGTGCATGTAAATACAGTAAATAAGGTATGTGTGGGCAGCATACAGTTAAACCTGAAAATGGTATGCTAATGAAGAAGGTTGATATGCTAGTGAAGGACGTTGAGCCCTCTACCATCACCTAGCTTACTTCCCTTAGAGAACCTCCCCATCATTTTGAAAAAATTCCATGCCCATGACACCATATTTAGCTTTAATTTGACAAATTGTTGAAATAAAGATCAGCATAACCCAAAATATCCATGTATATCTTTTGTGTGTGTGTTAAATTATGTAATTACATTAAATGAAAATCCTCTTGTAATCACCTGTAGCTAGTAAATACTGGGCTTTGCTTGAAAAATTTGGTGTCACATACACGTGTTTGTGGTCTCACTGTACGTAAAGAATTCCATTAGTCTAATCTTTTTTAAAAATACAAATAATCAACTAAAACATTACAATCTACCAAATAACATAAGCTAGAAATAACTATAGAATGAACTATTGATTGTTCAAAGGTTTCACTTGCACAGAATGAACATTTTTTCCATTATAGACCAGAATCCTGTTGGTGTTGACAAAAGGTTTTTCATAATCTGCTGCAGCTAATTGAAAAAGTGCCAAGGATGTGCCTGATCATGTGCCCCAGCTATGCAACTAAGGTGCACTCTGGAACCTTGTCAACCACAGTTAACTCCAGCAAGTTACTTAATATCTTATTCAAACACCAGTAGGGTCTGAAAATCACATTGATTCTTGCATTTTTGTTCTGACAGTGTCAGTTGAGTCAAAGTTGGTAGTAACTCTAGCGTTGTCTGAGATTGCTATAAGGTTTTGCATGAATAAGCCAACTCAGAAAAATAATTAAAAAACCCCATAGAAATGTGGATGATTGTATTGCTTCATGATTTTTTCATAGTTAGCTGCAGCAAATGTGAAAATGTGAATTCCAATTTTGAATATTCTGGTTAAATATTTAGAATGCCATTGTATTTTAGTGGCCTGTGTATTGCTTTAGAACTCAGGAGAGCTGTGTTCAAATCCCCACGTTGCCATGAAAACTCAGTGGTGGAAATGGTAATCCTCTCCTTGAAAATCTCCCATACCTTGAAAATGCTATTAGGGTTATAACTTGACAGTGCATGACAACTGTGAAGAGTATACCCCAAACACACAATTATTGGAACAAAACAGTCTCAAATTAAACCAGTAGTGGCATTGCCATAATTATTTCCACATAGGCCCATTTCTATTAATATCTGATTTAAGTGCCAGGAATTAGTATTGTTCTTTCTGTACTGCAACAAAGTCCAATAGTCATTATTTTCGTTACAAAACACCGAATTTTAAATATGTAAATAGAAATCAAATGTTTTCTAAGAACTAATGAAATGAGAATGCCAATGTCAGAAAAATTCTAAATATTTCCATCTGTTTATTACTTCCTCCACCTTTTTTTTTTTGGTATGGACCAGTTTGGCTCATGGCACTGACTCCTAGCCTTGCATTCTCATGAATTGTTTGCTAGCTTTTGAGTAAAGAAGAGAGAGAAAATATGCTTCATTGATTCCATGTGTCATATAATTAAAATTTCATCTGCATAAATCTTACATTGCTTGATTTCTTAGAAAGTAGCATTGGTTTGGTTCCTTTATTGTTGATCACGTCATGATGTACAGTGGTGCCTCGCTTAATGACGTTAATTTGTTCCAGCGAAATCGCTGTAGAGTAAAAATGTAGTAAAGCGAAATAAAAAAGCCCATTGAAATGCATTGAAAACCCCTCAGTGCATTCCAGTGGGCTGAAAACTCACCGTCCAGTGAAGATCCTCCATGGGATGGCCATTTTCACTGCGGGGAGCCATTTTAAGCAGCCGGCGGCCATTTTGAAACCCGACGATCAGCTGTTTTTGATCATCGTAAAGCGAAAATCGGTTCCTGAAGCAGGGAACCGATCATCATTAAATGGAAAAAAAAAACAATTTAGAACAAAAGCAATCGCAAAAACCTAATCGTCAAGCGATTTCGTCAGAGTGAGGCAATCGTTAAGCGAGGCACCACTGTATTTTGGGTTTTATTTTCATAGAGGATATGTTTAAAATTGTTCTTACATTCATTTACAAAAGAGTATGTTTAAGTTTAACCTTGAAATAATTGTGTGCCATCAAGTTAATTCTATAAAATTTGCTAATTTGTTCTCAGTGTCTTTAGTGTTTAATTTTTATCACTGTGTGAGGTTTTATCTATTGTAAACCACACAGAGTAGTGCCTTGGTACTAATGGAAGCAGTGTACAACTTAAAAAAAAAACACAAATAAAATAAAATAAAATAAACCTTCCTCCACACCAGTTCTCCCTCTACTACTAGCACCCTCCACCTTGATCCAGCAGTTGTGGTTCATGCTGTCATCTTTACCCTTTTATCATATACAGGAAGAACACATACAGTACTTCCTATTCCAACACCCTAAGCCTGATTTGTTCATCGTAGAGGCCTCACAGACTAACAAAAAACAGAAGCTTCACTCCTACCTAGTGGATAGAGAAGGTTGAAAATCGGACATAATTGTCGTTTTTACTCCTCCACCTCCCTGGCTTTTGTATTAATAATTACCAGGCCACTACCGCTACCTACTAACAGTTTCTTTGGGAGAAATGAGAAGATTTGCTAAATTAGTTTTCAGATTGCAATGTCTTTCCATGCTGAGGCTCATAGATTAGTGAGTCACCAGATAAATTCTGCTTGTCATATTGTTGACATGCATCCAAAGTCACCCACACAGGGGTCCAGGGGAGATGATTGGTCTGTCAGTCATACCAATATTTTACAAAAACTCCCTCCCCCAAAATCATTACATGACTAGACTTGAAGATGTTTGTAGGTCTTCCAGCATTTAGAGCCTAGTGTCAATCACAGTACTTTAAAAAGGCTATTCATGTTTATACATTATTTTAGTATGTCAGCATCAGTCCTGCCTGTTTGTACTCTTAGTGGGGGATTTTTAGTGGGTGGGGAGTGTTTGGGGAATTTGTATGTGTGTGCATGTGGGTCTGGTCTCTGGGTGCCTGTATGAATTTCGTTGTATGGATATGCCATGAATATATTTAAAATGACAATAAATTATTGGAGGTATATAATATTCTACCCCTTGGCCACTACAATACAGAATAGCATATGTGCTATTATCTCAGCAGCTCTAGTGTCATATGGGCAGACCCCCTGACTGCAGGGTATGCCATGGAATTGCTCTTCAATTATTGCAAAGGGCATTAACCCCTGCTAGAAAGAAGGATTTCCTATACTTGGACATGGACCATATGCTCAAGTAGGGACCATGTGCATGACTAGATGAATGGGGACCTAAAGCTGTAGGGGAACATGATTTGTTGGACATAGCTAACAAATTCTGCCTGTCAGAATCTTGGGTCCTTCACTTCAAGATCCCACAAAAGACAAGGACAGAAAATTTTGGGGTTATAACTTTTCTCCAAGAGGAGGTAAATGGATCACTGAATGGTGAGAAATAGTTTCAATACCAAAGGCCAGTACCCCAAGCCTGACTTGTCAGTGAGCACAACCACCTTCCTCCAAGTTAACGGGTGGTTTAAATGCACATTTAGAAGCATCCAGAACATATCTAGGAAAATAGTCTTAAATACATTTGATGAAAGAATATGAATCAGTAGTCCACAGTAGGCCTCCATATAAGAAATGCACAGCTAGTTTGACTTTAAAGACTACAGCTACAATAGGGACAAACCTGCCCCCTTTTGTGGCAAAGGAACAAAATAGCTGTTTTGCTCTAAGTTCAGCTGTAGCTGAAATGAATTTCTTGTGCACCACAGATTTAGTAGACCTGTGTGAATGCCTTAATATTTATAGTACTCAACTTGATCAATTGGATGACCTGTCTTTCAGCGGTCTCTAATTTTTTTTAAAGACCAGCAGCATAGACTCTCGGTAAGAGAGTGTTTTTAAGTTCATTGCTCCCACTTGAAGTCAGTGGTGCCCTGTGAACTTCTGAGAGACCATGCACCAACATCATCTATAACAGGAAGTAAAATCCAGTAAAACGTCAATAAGAATAAAAAGAATTACATAGCTGTGTGTGCTCATAAGTCTTGATGGGTAGAGGGGTGCCAAAAGGTCACACAGGTCTAGACATGATAAGTCTGAGATGTTGTTCAACTCAAATGTATTAACCAAACTAACACTAAAACAACACTGTCTCAACTGCTTACACACTTTCTGGTCTCCCCTGGGCCAAGCCTGGTTCAAACCTGCACCTAAATTACAGGCTGGGGAGTGGTTAGCTCATCCTTTCCTGGTGTTTGTAAAGAGGTTAAGTCCTAATTGTGCCCCCATAAATGTCCTTGATCACAGTAGGAAATTGACAGCTCCCAAATGACCAGCACCTCTGCTTCCATGTGTCAGAGGCATTTGTACTGCCTTTGTCTTCACCACCACCATAGTTGTGTTGAACTAGGGGCCTTTGGCATGGAGTCGGCAGGGGGCTGGCTGCACCTCTGTTGCACTGTGGCATCCTTCAGCCAGCTAAAACATGAAGCTTTAGAACTTCTTTGGGTTTCGCGAAGGCTTTCACGGCCGGGATCTAATGGTTGTTGTAGGTTTTTGGGGCTCTTTGGCCATGTTCTGAAGGTTGTTCTTCCTGACGTTTTGCCAGTCTCTGTGGCCAGCATCTTCAGAGGATTTCACACAATCTTCATCTCCTCTGAAGATTCCAGCCACAGAGACTGGCGAAACGTTAGGAAGAACAGCCTTGAGAACACGGCCAAAGAGCCCGAAAAACCCACAACAACCAATAACTAAGTCTGCTTGAAGCTAGGCTAGGAGTCCTCCCTCTGCTCCTCCTCTCTACCCTTTATACTTTTGCTGTCCCCTCCTCCTTTTTAGACTCTTCCAACCTCTATGTCCTGTTTTGCCTTTTCTTATCCTGCCCTCCTTGAGCCTTGATGTTTCCAGAAAACTCATTGTTGTCTGAACTCGTAAGGCAAGCTCCTCTCAATTACTTCTGCTCCTCTACCTACATGGATGACCCATGGGTGGGCAGTATCGATGCAGCTATCTGCTATATTACTGTAGTTTTTCCTTCCAGCCCTCTTGTCCTTAGTGTGCTGCTGCTGAATGCTCAGTTAATTGAACAAAAAAACCTATATAATTCAGGGCTTAGTGTTATTCTAGCATGATGGTATGTAATGCATCATTAGTACCTTACTAGATGAAGCCAGACTGATTGATCTGTTCCACATAAACTCTTCTTGGTGGTGCAGCAGCTTAGACCACAAGGTGGACACGAGGACAATAATAGCAAACAGAGGGCAGATTGGTTTGTTGTACCGCATGTTCCACTGTTAAAAATCTCCTTACCAGAAGTGGCAGAGGTGATATTGATATCAGGTGTGCTGTTGAAGTATCCCCGGTTTGTGATTCTGGATTAGAGATGGGGATGAACTTCAGTTTGGGGGTTCGTGCCAGTTCATAAACATGGCACTGTGTTCCCTTCTTCCACCTCCCTGGCTGAATCCTCCACTCACCAGCTGGCATGTGCTCCTTATCTTTAGCTGTTCAGCCAGTCGCTGCCAGGAGCATGGGCTTACATGACCCATCTCATTGGCTGATCACCCACTCAGACAAGGAGGCAGGGCAGGGCAGCTTGTGCTCCTGCTGGGGACTGGCTGAACAGGCAAAGAGAAGGAGGAGAGGAGCACATGCTGGCTGGTGAGTGGGACATTGGCCAGGGAATTGGGAAGGGAATTGTGCTGTGCCTACAAACTGGCATGAACTTCTGAACCAGGGTTCATGCTTATCTCTATTTTGGACCTTGGGTAATGAAGCCCCTCAGGGCTCAGGGGAAACCATGGGGGTTGTCTTAGTAGCACCATGAACATGCATATGATGGGATCTACTTTGTACTTAATTTTCAGTTTGGTTAGCAGGATGCAGGGGTGAAGAGGCTAAATTCTTCTGATTCTATTTAGTGGACATTGATCAAAAAGTATGCTTTCAGTGTGCCAGTGATGACATATTATACCATCTACTGTAGAAACTGAATTGTCTGGAGAAAATGAAGATAGGAGACACTGGGCTACAGTGACTCATCATTACTGAATGATGGATTTCAGAAGGTTATGATTTAGGGCTTTTGCTCATATTGTGCTGCCATTATCTATTGAGGGGCCCTCTGATGCTTAATATCTAAATGAAACTACAGTACTAGGAGAGAATGTCCAGAGCTTTCTAGTGCAGTGTTGCCATATGGCTTCCAGTATATTTCTCACTAATTCTAAGGGAGGCTTGAATCAGTACACCATTGAAGTTTTCCCTGGAATTAGGGACTCTTGAAACAATGCATGATATTGACTGGATGTCAGACAAAATAATTAAGCTTAATCTAAACAAGATGGAAGTGCTAATGGGAAGAGGGAAACTGCTCTGGAAAGAGGTATTCCAACAATTTTCTAGTGGGGAATCTTTTCTTTCAAAGAAGCCTGTTTACCATTGAAAGTGCTTTGTTTTATAGACCGCCTTTCTCCTGATAAGAGGCCCATGGCGGCTCGCAATAGAATTAAAAACATGATGAGTTGAGCATTAAAAAACAATTAAACTATATGCTAACTAAAATACAATTGAATAATTAAAAGCAAGTAAACATTAAAAGCTATCTTAACTTTAAAAAGGCATTCAGGGACTCAATCATGATTGTTAAAAGCCTGCCTGAAAAGATAGGCCTTTAGCTGTCGGTGGAAGGATAAAAGGGAAGGAGGCCATCTGATCTCCTGAGGGAGAGGTTTCCATAACCTAGGAACTGCTGTAGAGAAGGCCATCTCTCATGTCCCCATGAGCCATTCCTTCATGGGCAGTGGGACCGAGAGGAGTTCCTCCTTCGATGATTTTAAATGCCAAGAAGGCTCATATGGGGAGATGCATTCTTTCAGGTAGTCTGGACCTAAGCTGTCTAGAGCCTTATAGGTAATGATCACCTTTTAGATAGATGTGCAAGCCAAAATGGCTGGGAGGGCTTTTCTTCAGTTTCATTCTGCAACTTGTATAGAACAGCCCTTGAGCTATGCAGAAACTAAAGTCAGTGCAAACAAACAAACGAACACCTCCAAAAAAAGACACCAACAGCGTGGATGTTGGCAGTGGCCTAGCCATATCACAGCAGTGCTTTATCTAGGTTTGCTGGACGTCTTTTAGCCTAATGTCCTCCATCTGGCAGGCAAAGAGAAAAACCTTTAAAATGTCAGGCTTTTGTATATTTTATGTTATAATTTTGGATGGGAGGGGGAGAGGTGGAAGGACTCCGCCTCCCCCTGTCTTGCCACGCCCCGCCCATTAACCTGCTGCTGGCACTGGAGTGCAACCCTCACCCCCTTCTGCTGCAGCTGCTCAGCGATCCGCCATGCCCGCCCAGCCCACGTGGAGAAAAGCAGCGTGAGCAGAGTGCTGCCTGCCAAGCCAGGCAGGAGCAAGCAGCGGCCAAGTGCATCGATGGGAAGGCGAGTGCCTGAACTGTGTGTGTTCAAAGTCCCTTTCAGGTACTCCAACTCCCATACTCCCCAGCCTTAAACTTATGACCCTCAGGGGAGGGGAAGCTGCCTTGTTCGGCTTTGCCCGGTGCCTCTTTCCCCATGCCTGTGCCAGAGCCTTGTTTGGGTGTCCAGATTAGCAAGGTTGCCTCTGAGCCTGTGTAGAGTGCAAGCATCCAGTGGATCCCACAGCCGGGCCAAGGTGGGTTCTGGTACAGTTGGTTGTTTAAATAATGTTTTTTGGTAGTTTGAAAAAAAGCCTCCATTGAATTTATTTTTATTTTTTAACATTGACTGTTTCTTGGTCAGTTCACTGTGTGTGTGTTTAGTCGTTTAGTCGTGTCCGACTCTTCGTGACCCCATGGACCAGAGCACGCCAGGCCCTCCTGTCTTCTACTGCCTCCCGGAGTTGTGTCAGGTTCATGTTGGTTGCTTCGCAGACACTGTCCAGCCATCTCATCCTTGGTCGTCCCCTTCTCCTCTTGCCATCACACCTTCCTAACATCAAGGTTTTTTCCAAGGACTCTTTTCTTCTCATGAGATGGCCAAAGTACTGGAGCCTCAGCTTCAGGATCTGTCCTTCAAGTGAGCATTCAGGGTTGATTTCCTTTAGAACTGATAGGTTTGTTCTCCTTGCAGTCCAGGGGATTCTCAAGAGCCTCCTCCAGCACCACAATTCAAAAGCATCAATTCTTCGGCGGTCTGCTTTCTTTATGGTCCAGCTCTCACTTCCATACATCACGACAGGAAAAACCATAGCTTTGACTATTCGGACTTTTGTTGGCAAGGTGATGTCTCTGCTTTTCAAGATGCTGTCAAGATTTGTCATCGCTTTCCTCCCAAGAAGAAGGCGTCTTTTAATTTCAGGGCTGCTGTCTCCATCTGAAGTAATCATGGAGCCCAGGAAGATAAAATTTGACACTGCCTCCATATCTTCCCCTTCTATTTCCCAGGAGGTGATGGGACCAGTGGCCATGATCTTAGTTTTTTTCATGTTGAGTTTCAGACCGTTTTTTGCACTCTCCTCTTTCACTCTCATTACAAGGTTCTTTAATTCCTCCTCACTTTCTGCCATCAGAGTGGTATCATCTGCATATCGGAGGTTGTTGATATTTCTTCCGGCAATCTTAATTCCGGCTTGGGTTTCTTCCAGTCCAGCCTTCCGCATGATGTATTCTGCATATAAGTTAAATAAGCTGGGGGACAATATACAGCCTTGCCGTACTCCTTTCCCAATTTTGAACCACTCAGTTGTTCCATGACCAGTTCTAACTGTTGCTTCCTGTCCCACATATAGGTCTCTCAGGAGACAGATAAAGTGGTCAGGCACTCCCATTTCTTTAAGAACTTGTCATAGTTTGCTGTGGTCCACACAGTCAAAGGCTTTCGCATAGTCAATGAAGCAGAAGTAGATATTTTTCTGGAACTCTCTGGCTTTCTCCATAATCCAGCGCAAGTTAGCAATTTGGTCTCGAGTTCCTCTGCCTCTTCGGAATCCAGCTTGTACTTCTGGGAGTTCTCGGTCCACATACTGCTGAAGCCTACCTTGCAGGATTTTGAGCATAACCTTGCTAGTGTGCGAAATGAGTGCAATTGTTCGGTAGTTGGAGCATTCTTTGGCACTGCCTTTCTTTGGGATTGGGATGTAGACCGATCTTTTCCAATCCTCTGGCCACTGTTGAGTTTTCCAAACTTGCTGGCATATTGAATGTAGCACCTTAACAGCATCATCTTTCAAGATTTTAAATAGTTCAACTGGAATGCCATCACCTCCACTGGCCTTGTTGTTAGCCAGGCTTTCTAAGGCCCACTTGACTTCGCTCTCCAGGATGTCTGGCTCAAGGTCAGCAACTACATTGTCTGAGTTGTCCAGGATATCCAAATCTTTCTGATATAATTCCTCTGTGTATTCTTGCCACCTCTTCTTGACGTCTTCTGCTTCTGTTAGGTCCCTCCCATTTTTGTCTTTTATCATGTTCATCTTTGCGCAAAATGTTCCTCTAATATGTCCAATTTTCCTGAACAGCTCTCTGGTCTTTCCTTTTCTGTTATCTTCCTCTATTTCTTTGCATTGTTCATTTAAGAAGGCCCTCTTGTCTCTCCTTGCTATTCTTTGGAAGTCTGAATTCAAAGTCAGCTCACTAAGAGAGATTTATTGGCAAATTTTATTGATTATAGATTTAATTCAGAACGATTCAAATGAAACATTCAATACATCCTCCTCTGTCCTCTTTTTTGTCTTTCTATGTCCTCCTTTTGGTACCCATGTATCTGGCAACCTAGCTTTATCAGATATACTGGCTCTCGCTATACCTCCAGTCACAATGAAGACAACTTGGTCAAATCTTATAATTCTAAATAAGTTGGGACCTGGGTATCTGAAGGATTTCTTCCTTTTTCACAAACCTATCTTTGTACATCAGGATAAATGATTTTGCATGTCCTTCTGCCTCAAGGTGGGCAAAGTACACCCCATGGGCTATATATGGCTACTCCAAAGCATTTTTTTTTAACTCCAGGACAAACATACCCCCCCAATGGTAAGTTTCTGCTCCTGGAAGCCTCTATAATCTGTGGGTTTTTAATTAATTATCTTGGGGAGTCTCCTAAGTCTCCCCCATTTGAAAAAAGGGAGCCAGAAGTGCCCATCTAGTGTTTCCAGGCCCTGTGCAGTTCTCTGAGGGAGCTGGGTGCATGAAGTTGCCCATGCCTATTCAGCCTTGTGAGGCAGGACAAATTGTGGTGTATGGTTGGGCTTTTTAATCAACCATGCCATGGAATCCTTTAGCATGGAAAAGTTGGCATTCTTCACAGGCAGTTTTGTCTGAACACATTTTCTGTGATAGAATTCAAGGAGTTTTGCTGTTTATGTTACTTGGGGAGGGCATGCTGCAGTTTTTTCATATATATATGTTTATATGCTTGTGAGCCAGTCTTAAGATTCTTGTGGTAGATAGTGTGGGAGAAAAGTAATGTATAATGGGAAACGATTAATTCAGAACACATTTCTCTTGTGTTTTTTAAAAATATTTAAATGCAAAAGCCAAAAACGTTCAGATAAAATAAGTAGTAGATGTTAACAATTGCGCCTATCAAAGATATGTGTCATAATGAGGAGGAATAAGGGAAAAGAGACAGCAAAGGGTGGAGGGAGATAAAATAATTCATGAACATTTAACAGAGAATATTTCAAGATTTCTAGTTTTATGAGCCCTTCTTCCCAAGTTTAAACTGGGCAGGTAGGAGAGCCTGCCTGTTATTTGTTCTGTGGTGCTACTTGATCTGGCTAAACTATAGCAGAAGTAATGTCTCAATTCAACTCCTTTTTTCTGGTAAACTACAGGAGGAACGCAAAGGCTACCTCGTACAATTGGAGTGTCTCTGGCAAAGGAACTTATATTTTCTGCCCGTGTAATTGATGGTGAAGAAGCAAAATCAATAGGATTGATCAGTCATGTGGTGGAACAGAATGAAGCAGGGGATGCTGCCTATAGAAGAGCTTTAGCCCTGGCAAGAGAATTTTTACCTCAGGTACAGTCCATCTGTTCCATTGCAGTAAAGGATGAACAAGTGATGAAGAAAAGAATTGTGTAAATTAAGAAAGTTACAATCACAAACAGTAGGTAAATTCCATTATAATTTAACAAATAGAAGATAACCCTCTTTGGTTTATCTATTTAAATTGGTAGTACTAGGGCATAAAAGGCCTCCACAATATCATATTTATATTTTGAATACATCTTTTTTGTTATAAATTTTGACATAGAATTAAAGTGAAACTTTTGAGGTTTCTGTTATTGCTAAAGCTCAGTCCTTCCAAATTTGTGTTTACTTCTATTCATTTATATGAATATCAGTAGAACAGGGCATGCTTTTTTTTAAAAAATGTCACCATGGTGAATTTTTTTTATTTCTTTGTCTCTAGACTCCCCAGTTCATTTTTCCAAACTAAACTCTACAGATTCTCTGCATGAACAAACTGTATTGAACAGGCACTCTGTAGCTGGAGGCTCAAATTCTAAACACAAGCAAATTCCATTAACTGATGGGATTTGCATGCATGTGTATGTGTTTAGGTATGTAGCTTTACGTATTCTTGAAAAATAATGTATTTATAAGTGTTTGTACTGAACTGTGATTCGGTTGCTTTCTGATCTGGGTGTACTGACACAGTACCAAGCTGATCATTTAGCTTCTCAATGCTACTTTGGTATGGGATGGTGAGGAAGTATTGCTGTTGTTTGGCACAGTTGAAATAATCCATCACCTATTTGGTTTGTTAAATAAATTAATAGAAAAACAAGAACTGAACCTATATGTAAAACCTATATGATATGTAAACAATCAGCATTAATTAAACAAAAGTTTAAGTAAACAAGTGGACAAAAGTTTGTCCACTTGTTTACTTAATGCTGATTGTTAATTCCAGCTAATGCTAATCTCAGGGTGAAGTTTTATATAAATGCATGTGGTTTGTTCTATGTACCTTCCTGTTTTATGGAATTTCATATGCTTTCAAATGTAAAGAAAACAGGTAAGGAGTACCTCACATAAATATATTATGAATGCAAGAAATAATTGAAGAGGAAACAGTGTGAAACATGCCCACAATCCAAAAACTTCTCACTTATGGGAAGAGGGGAGTGGATATTTTGTGGAATTTTGGAGAAAAGCTGTGGAGATGATATAAGAAATTAGAAATATAGAATATACTTTATTTATTTATTACTTTATTTATTATTTATTTATTCTTAAACTGAAACATAAACATAAAATACATAAACCAAAATACAAATCGACTGTGTTTCCCAACACCATAATCGGGATCTCTTGCAGTAATCCTCTTCTTCCTCTATCTTTATTCTTCTTCTTCCTTTATTGTCCTCTTCTCCAAAACTGCATTGATTCTTGATTTGGAGCTTTCCCTTTTCCACTTGTTAGCACATATTCAAGAAATCTGTTCCATATATCATAGAAATTATTCTTTTTGATCTCTCCTTTCTTAACTTTAAATTACAAGTTAACTTATCATTTATAGCAATGTTCCATATTTCATTATACCATTGTTCCATTCAAAATTCAAACTTTGATTTCCAATTCCTAGATATTATTAATCTGACTCCTGTTAATAAATTGGTAATCAGTTCTCTAGTCATCTGATCATATTCCACATTCTCAAATATTGATAACAGAGCTATCTCAGGATTAAATTCTGTATCTTTTTCACATATGTCATTTCTTTTAAGATTAGTTTCCAGAATCTTTGTACTTTTTCGCATTCCCCCCACATATGAAAGTACTGTATGTACCAATTTCCTTCTCACATTTCCAACAGATATTCAGATAACTAGTGTTAATTTTATTCAATGTTGTCAATGTCAGATACCATCTTAAACCCAATTTGAATTCTTTTATCTTATTCTCACCAATATAAATTGTAAAACCCTCATTTTCCACATCTTCCTCCATTCTTCATCTATTCTTTTTCCAGTTCGTGTTCCCACACTAACTTCAATCTTTCTTTCTCAGTCTCTTCTAGATCAAACAGGAATTTATACGTTTTACGCAATGCACCCTTTACTGAATCAGTCATCTGAATATCTTCATAGAAATTGTTCATACTTCATATATTCTCTGCCTTTATTATACTTCTTTACCCATTCATTAGTCCATCTTTCTAATTGCATATAATTCAACCATGATATATTCTTATTTTGAAAGGTTTGTTTCATTTGAGCTATCAATCTCATTTTATACAACCAGTCTTTTAATCTAATCACTTTTTTCTTTAAATTATTCTGCGTAAACTTTCATATTGGCAGGAAAATCCTCTATTTCACTAGTCCTAATGGAGAGTTCAACAGACATGCAGTGGTGCCTCGCATAGCAACGATAATCGGTGCAGCAAAAATCGCTGCAAAGCGATTTCGTTGCTATGCTATACTAAAAAGCCCATAGGAATACATTGGAATGCGTTCCTATGGGATTCAAACTCACCTTTAAGCAAAAATCAATGCGTTCCTATGGGCTTCAGACTCACCTTTAAGCAAAAATCCTCCATACGGTGGCCATTTTCGCTGCCTGGTAAGCGAGGAATCTGTCCCAGAAAACAGCAGGCAGGCTTTTTGGAACTGCCGATCATTTTGGATCGGCAGCCATTTTGGAACCGCCGATCAGCTGTTAAAAAATCGCTTTGCGATGATCGGTAAGCGAAACAGGGTACCGATCATCGCAAAGCGATTTTTCCCCATAGGGAACATCGCAAAGCGATCACAAAAGCAATCGCAAAAAGTTAATCGTGATGCAATTTCATAGTTAAATGGGGCGCCCGTTAAGTGAGGCACCACTGTAAATTCTTTCTATACTTGTTCCAGACGTTTAACATAGTCTTTAAAAATGGGTTATTAATTTTACTTATTTAGTATTTGTTAATCATATCAAATAGATGTTTTTCAATATCCACCTTAATTCTGATGATTCCATTTTCCACCAATTTAACCTTTCTGAGTTGTATATAATTTCCCCAATGAACAACTGATTAGCCTCCTTTTTTGTTGTTTTATACCAATACATTTTATTTATTCTGGCTCTCTTCCCTTCATTAGAATATTTATTAATCATTCCTTGACAAAATTAAAATCATCTTCTATTAACTGTACTGGTAACATTCTAAATAAAAAATTAATTTTTGGTAGAATCTTCATTTTTATCATGCAATCCTTCCAAACCAAGAAAGTTTTAAGTTAGTATATTCCTGTAGTTTCTTTTTAATATCTCCTTTTAATTTATTATAATTATGTTCCTTTATTTTTGAGTATCTTTTACTAAATCTATACCTAAATATTTAACTGATTTACATATCTTAAAATCATATTTATCAACAAACATTTCTTGTTCTAGTTTATTATGATTAAACAACATTATTTCAGAATTTTGCCAATTTACATGTAATCCAGTAATTTTTTCAAATTTTTCTAAATGAATTTTAATTTTATCTATACTTTCTAATGGGTTTTTCAGTGTCAATAGGGAATCATCAACAAATAAATTAATCTTTATTTTATTATTTTCATCCATACTTTTAATTAAGTCATTCCTCATTGCAGTTGCTAATATTTCAATAATCAAACAAAACAGAACTGGAGAAAGAGGGCAACCTTGTCTGGTGCCTCGGCCTAGAGCTATCTGCTATGTCTTACCATCATTAACAATTACTGCAGAAGTGTTCTCCAAATATAATTGGTGTATTACCCCCCTAAATTTCTTTCCAAAACCCCAGCCCTTTAAAATAATCTTTAATGTTGGCAATTCTACACAATTGAATGCCTTAAAAATAACTAATGATAAAATGCCTGCCTTTGATATATCTTTTTCTATATTATATATAATATGCAAAACCCTCCTAGTTAAATTTTCCATTTGTCTTCCCTTTAAAAACCCATTTTGATCCTTTTAAATATATTTTGTAATAAACGTATTCATTCTATTTGCCAAGATTGCAGTAAATATCTTTGCATCTTCATTTAATAATGAAACAGGTCTATAGGAACTTGGGTCTGTCAGATATTTATTGGGTTTTGGAATGAGAGTTGTTAATGAATATTTTCAGGAATCTGGTATTTTCTCTCCTTCCAATATTCCATTATAAAGTATTTTTAACTTGGGGATCAGTATTGATTTAAAAGCGTTATAATATTCTGATCCCATTCCAACAAAGCCTGGAGTTTTACCATTTTTTAGTTTGTTAATAATCTCTGTAATCTCTTCATCCTTTATCTCTTTTTCTAATTCTCGTTTATCATTCTCTAATACTGTAGTTTATTCTTTAATTTTTCTTTAATATAATTTTCTATACCTTCTTTCAATGTACTCTTACCTTTATATAAATTTTGGTAAAATTCTTGTAACATCATTAATTTTTCCTTTATTAGGCTACAATTCTTTCCTGTTTCTGATTACTTTAATTGTGGTTTTTGATCTTTAGTTTGAGCTACCCTAGCTAGAAGCTTTGAGCTTTTATTACTATACTCAAAAAAAAAAAATCCTCTTCCAGTACATCAAATCCCTCTGGACCTTTTCTAACTCTGTGCTTTCTAACTCTCTCCTTTTGGCTTGAATCTCTAATAATTTCTTATTACCTCTATCTATAAAATATTTACTTTCTAAATCTTCTAATGATTCTTCTATTTTTTATATTTTCTTCTCTCAGTTTTTTATTCTAGATGATTCTCTAATGATAATTCCTCTCATAACTCCTTTCATAGTGTCCCATAACACTCCTGTTTTACTCCCACCTGCTTCATTTATTGACCATATTTCCATCCATTCTTTCTTAGCTCCATCCATTACTGTACATCTGTATACTGCAAAATATTGGAATCTATTCTTCATCTTCTAACTTCTCTGTAATCTTTCTTAACTTTCACCTCCATCATCATCTATGCATGAGCCGTTATTTTTATCACATTAATATTTGTATTGACTACTTTAGAAATTAAATGTTGAGATATAAACATGAAATCTATTCTTGAATACCAAATGTCCTAGTATCCCATTTTTCCAAGATATTCAATAGACTAGAGAAATCTTACTATATGCACCTTAACAAAATACTGTTGTATGATTATAAATGTTAAATGGAACATTTGAAGTCACAAATAGAAATGTGTGTCTGTTTTTAATTTTAGGGACCAGTAGCAATGAGAGTTGCAAAACTGGCCATCAATCAAGGAATGGAAGTAAGACAATTTGTTTCTGCTTGCTGTCTAAACTTATTGTTTAAAGGACAAAGTAGATGTGAGACCAGTATAACATGATGTGGCTTGCAGTTGATTTTGAAGATTAAGGGAAAGTTTTAAAATATAGTTAGAGGAGGCATGGACACCGAACCTTTTTCATCATCCTCTAGAAGCTTTTTAGCAATTCTCCTTTGACTGGGAATTGTTTCTCGTCTGAAAAGCCCTCTGGGGGAAAAGAATCTAGAAAGAGGGGTGGCAGAGTCTGTACCTGTGCCACAATATATGCTTCTTGGTAGCTGGGATCAAATTCTGATGAGCAAGTGCACCATCACATCTAGTTTTGTCAATTTAAGGGTTAACATGTAGAATTTGTGTTTCCCTCATCTCTTCAGCTTTTCCCTTTAGCAGCTTTTAGCAAACATAGAGCGGCTGGGAAATTTTATACCCTGAAGTGTGATTTCTTCATACTGTATAAGCAAGAATTACTCTTTTGTTAATAATATCTTCTTATCAAAGACTTACAGTTTTCTGTTTGATGAAAGATAACCTAATTATTTTCTTTCCTAACCTTCTGTGCCAAGGGTAGCACAAAAGTGCCTTAACACTCTGCACATAATTGGAGTATTGAAAATGTGTTTTTATGCATAAGAATTGAAAAATGTTGCCCCAAATATTAATTGAACAATACCCTTTTCACTGTTTCTGAAAGGCAGTTTGTTAAAATATTGGCATATTCTATCATACAACTGTATGAAGTTTTGTTAGTGGTCAGTGTAATCTCATATAAATACAGTGGTGCCTCGCTTAACGAGCGCCCCGTTTAATGAAGAATCCGCATAGCGGTTTGTTTTTTGCGATCGCATTGCAATCTTTTTAATGGCAAAAAATCGCTTTGCAATGATCGGTAAGCGTTTCGCTTACCGATTTTCGCATAGCAATGTTTTAAAAAACAGCTGATCAGCGGTTCCAAAAATGGCCGCCCGCAGTGTTTTCGCGCCCTTTTCTTGCATACCAGGCAGCGAAAATGGCGGCCGCATGGAGGATTTCCACATAACGGTGAGTTTTTTGCCCATAGGAACGCATTAAATGTGTTTTAATGCGTTCCTATGGGCTTTTTTGCCCTGCATAGTGACGAATCCACATAGCGATGATTTTTTCGGAACGGATTATTGTCGCTATGCGGGGCACCACTGTACATGGAATCTGTTTAACTCATAAGTGAACTATTGGCATGGGGTGTCTCAGAAATGCCTTTATAAATAGATCTCTCCAGTTGTAACTTTCATTTCATGTGTGTAGGTTTAAATGGGGACTGCATGCTGTTTATTTCAGAAGTTGGCAGAAAACTTGAGCTGCTTTGTAGACTTGAGGAAGGTTTAGGACACACTTTAGATTTCAGTATTCTTGTCACATATCATTTCACTACCTCTCATCATGGGCTCAGATTTTATTTCCTTTTTTTAATATAAAACACAGATTTTGTCACTTCAGACAAATATAATTCAGTAAATTGGATGTAGTATGCAAATAAGGAAGTTTTGAAATGGCATCTGAAAGAGAAAGATACAGAAATATAAGATAGCCACTTTTAATCGCCTAAATCAATTTGCAAACTGATGTTAGAGCTGTGTATGCTGCTATAATTTTAACATAGCGAAACACAGAATGAAAAATGTTGATAATGTAATTCTGCAGTGATAAAGAAAACCATATAAATGTATGAACCTGGTATGTTCAAAATCTTTTAAAATAAATATGAACATTTGGCTTAGTGTTGTAGAAGTATTTCTCAAATAATTTGAGTTAATTTTTAACTGCATTTCATATTTTTGTTCCACAGGTAGATCTGCTAACAGGCTTGGCAATTGAAGAAGCTTGTTATGCTCAGGTATGTAACTGATACACTTTTCAATAACCAGCTCCTCACAACAACCTTTCTCAATCAAGGATTGTGAGTATTCCTCCATCTCAGATGATCTGGTAATTTGTGACTTACAGTTTCATTCCTAGATGTGTGACATTATGTTCTTGGTAGTGCATATGTTTGCTTATAGAGATCTGCAGATGTTTCTTTGGGAATTTTGTATTTTTGTCAGAATGAAGAAAATAATTTATTCATGCACTTTGCACAGTTGCTGGATGATGCATCATCCATTTAGTGTCTTCATGTTAGAAAGAGTGGGAAGTATCCCCATGATTAGTTAGAACAGCTGCTAAGCTTTCATTAGATTGAGGAACAATTCAACAGTATTGTGGGTGCCCAGGAGAATTATATATTTCAAAAATATCTGAAAAGTTCTGGAGAAGTACAATTTCCAATAATGTCAAGGCCCAGGATATTGTTGTTATTGTGTTCCAAGTGTGGGTGAGGGTGGGGAGTTGGAGAGGAAGAGAGGTAACCAAACTTCTTTATATTCTTGATAGTTTCTTTAGCATAAATTAAGCCTGAACTTCAGACAAATCTCTTGGCCTATGCTGGGTAAAGTCCAAATTTTTGCCTGCTTTTGGCAAATCATTTCCAAATTATCCTGGAAAAGCTTACCTATTAATAATCAGGTGCCATATAAGTTTTTTAATTTGCTGTGAATTTACCACAGAATCTTTTCTACTCCGTGTCTAATAACATAAAGAAATTACTGTAGAGCTATTTTCTTGCATTGAGATGATCTCAGTGCACAAAGAATATACTAAGTGAAATTGCCCTCAGTGCACTCTCACACCCTTGCACTGACAATCAGCAAAATATTGGCTATAGAAGATCATGATTGATTTACAGAAACTGCAGAATACTTTGCAGTCATGGCTCAACTTACAGTTTTTTCTGAGCTTTATGTACCCATATTTTTCGCACCATAAGACGCACCTTTCCATAAGACGCACCATTTTTTTAAGAAAACAGGAAAATATAATCTGTTTTCTTCGCTCCATAAGACGCACAGACTTTCCACCCCCCTGTTTTGTGGGAAAAAAGTGTGTCTTATGGTGCAAAAAATACAGTATATATGGTATGAATGGAATTTAACAGTTCTAGGCAGATAAAAGTTTGCATGGAAATGTGACTGACTTATAATGTGGCAACTCAAAATGACTTTCTTCATTTTAGACAATTCCAACAAAAGACAGAATTGAAGGTCTTCTTGCTTTTAAAGAAAAAAGACCCCCTCGCTACAAAGGAGAATAGAAAAATCAAAAACAGATGCCTTTTAAAATGCAAATGAAATAAACATACTGCTGGAAGGACTTTTCAGCTGCCTTTTGCCTCAGAACGTGGAATATTGTTACCATGAAAGTAAATGTAATCATCCATAATTAGATACAGCAGACACCTGCACTCATGACTTAATTGGTTCCCCAATGATGCTTATTTAAAAAGCCATTATTAAGTTGAACCCACTTTCTCGTTGGGGCCAGTGTAGAAATATAGGTTTAGTTCCCGGGCAGTTCTCAAGCCCCAGTTCCAACATCCTCTTTGCTCTCTTGTCAACTTCTGCCATCTTGTTTGTGCCTCCTGTTCCCTTATACAGTCTTCTCTATTTTCCCATCCATCTTCCATGGACTTGTTCGTTCCTTCTGTCCCTCTAAGCTATCTTCTCTATTTTCCTATCTGTTCTAGGCTGCCTTGCTTGCACCTTCTCTGCTGCTCAGTTACCTGTTCTGTTTGCTCTCTTGTCATCATGCTGGTCATAAAGATTGTAAAACTGTATTTTGGACTCTAGTGAGAGGGCATTGGGTAACAATGAAGTGGTTGTTGAAGCAAGGAGTTGCAAAAAGAGTCATCAGAAGTCTGGGTCTGCTGTATCTATAATGTACTCAATTTGTATTTAGTCTTATGGTTTCTAAAGGCTTCTCTGTATATTTTCAACAACATTCAGTTGTTGAGCACTTTAATTCCATATACTGGATTTGAACTGCATATTTTATCAGTTAAAAATTTACATTCCTAATGTAAACAGAGCTTAAGGTAATCATAAGAAGTGTAAATCTTCTGCTGTTGTAACAGAATAATTTAATCCTTCACACCAAACATATGAGCTGTATCACATAAAGTTTCTCAATGAGTCTTTAATATATATTTTAAATCATGTTTCTTTTAATTGAATTTATACATTTACTAATAAAGTTAGCTGAACTGACCAGAGGAAGTGGCTGAAATTCTATTGCTTTTTAGTAAAAGGCATAATATTCACACCTTCCCAGCCAGTAATTAAAGAGTCTTTGTTAGGATTCTCAAGCCTGCCCCAAGCCAGTGAGTTGGTGCACTCCACAGAACCACAGTAGTGGCTGTTTAATTACTAGCTGGGAAGGAGTAAATGTTAAACCTTTTGTGCAGAGTATCAGGATTGCCGCAGATATATGAAATATCATATTTGTTCATGACTTCCATTGATACATTAAATTCTTTTGGAAACCTATTATATTGTGGTGTTGCATAGTTGAGGAGAATTAGTATATTAATCAAAGAATGCTTAAATTAGGCCTCCAATATCAATGGGATTTTAATAATAAGAGGTGATGTTAGATGTTGCCTAGAGTAACATGGCATAAATTATGTTTTTTTTCCACAGACACAATGACAAATGCATTTTAGAATGAAGTACTGTCTTCCTAGTTGTGCATGTATGACTGTTGCCTTCTTTTTATGACCATGATATTATCATCTCTGCATTTTCTCTAGCAGCTACATAGCTGAAGTGTATGACTGTAAAATTTATATCTACAGTTGTGCTAAATGGGTCTTATTATAGTGATTTATGAATTAGCTCCACTTATTTTAATTTCTTTAACCGTTCGAAATTTGGCCCTTTACAAGTTCTAATATATTAGAATTCAAGGTTTACCCTGAATGGTTTGTATCTTACCCCCTGAGATTTAAATGCCCGTGGATATTCCAGCAATGCTAATATTTCAAACAATCACAGCTAATACGCACTTCAGAAAGCATATGTCATAGCAGAAATTCTGTAGGAACAGAAATGCCACTCAGTAGCCACAACATTTCTGTAAAAGATAGTTTTTCATTGTCTCTGGATGAAACTAGATTATACACTCATCATATAATCAGAAGCAGGATTTCCTTAAGTGCGAAGAGACATCTGTTTGTCTTAGCATGACCATGTCACTTCCTGTATCTTGCAAATTACTTTGCTTTGTTTGGGTAACTGGTTGTCAGGAAATAAATATGGGTTTCAAATGCTCTTCTGATTGCTCCAGCCCTGAGAAGCACTCATTGTCAGAACACAAACATGCTATCACCTTTTAGTTTCAGGCACAGCTTCTTGTATTGCAGATTGACCCTGATTCTGCCATTTCAGATCTCAAAAGAAAGGTTGTTCCTCAATCTTGAATAATGTAAATAAATGAAGGAGTGGAACTAGCCAAAAGAGAGTACATTAGCAGCTGGCTTAAAGGGGGATGATTTGTGTCTGAGATTGACCTGTGTGTCCTTAGTCATCAAGTGTTTTAAAACTGGAACCTTGAATTGGATCCAGAAGATTATAAGTACAGTGGTGCCTCGCATAGCGAGGTTAATCTGTTCCGGATTAACCTTCGCTATGCTGAAGCATCGTTGAACGGGGCAGGGATTTCCATTGGAACGCATTAAACATGGTTTAATGCGTTCCAAATGGGCCAAATACTCACCGTTCAACGAAGCTTCATAATGGCCGGCAGCCATTTTCGCGCCCTCGCCTCGCTTAACGAGGGCGCGAAAACGCTGCACGTGGCCATTTCCGGGCTTCCGGCGGCCATTTTGGCCGCCGAACAGCTGATCGTCGGGCTTCATTTTGCGAAGATCGGTAAGCGAAACGCTTACCGGTCTTCGCAAAGCGAATTGTGCCCTATAGGAAAAACGTTAAGCGATCGCATTAGCGATCCAAAAAAACGGATCGCTATGCGATTTCGTCGTTATGCGGTGCGCTCGTTAAGCGAGGCACCACTGTAGTCTGTTTGCTGCAGTGCAGGATGAATGTGTTCTTGCTTCCCCCATATCTAATATTAGGCAATATGTACTCACTGAAGCTTCTACAGTCATCAGTCACATATAAAATACATTGCACTAGAGTAATATAACTCCAGTGTGGCAAGATCCCTGTCTTCTGGAAGGAGTGTGGAGATTTAATAATAGAATGTCATTTTTATGAATCTTTTTAGTCAGATTTACAGAACATGAATCATTCCTGGAATTTTGCTGAGATCAACCTTTATTACACTAACTAAGAAGGAAAAAGCCAAAAGCTTGCAGTAGCTACAGAACAATAAGCATAATGAGCGATTTGCATAAAGTTTTCATTAAAATAATGCTCCAAGAAATTTACAAGTGAGAAGAAGGAAAAGAAAACATGCAGTTGAAGAACCAAGTTGAGAGCGTGGAGCATGCTGATAAATATAAACATACCTTAGAATTTGGTTCAATGAACAGTTGATTCATGGCCATATAATAAAAGTAAGAATAGAGATGGCCGGAGAAGTTTTCTTAAGATGAAAGCATAATATGCAATAAAAACTTCAAAAAGCTAGCCTTGAGAAAGTGCTTTGTATGAGGCCATAGCTCTGATGTATGGTGTAGAATTACAGACTTTTAACACAGGCAGTTATGGAGAGGATACAGACATTTGGGTGGTGTGGGCCTACCACAAGATGCTAAGGATTCTTGGATTAAGAGGTTGACCAATGAAGATGCACTAAGACAAATTCATAACAGCCAGAAATCATAAAACACATAAAATTCAGAAAGCTATGTCATAGAATGTGAAACACAAAATACAAGTTGTTATGGTTCATTATTCAAAGTAAAATGGATGGGTAAAGAAGTTCAAGAAGGAGAAGAACCTGAGACACAGCACAACATGATTGCAGGCTAATTCACACTTGTCAGAAGGAGAGCTGTGCTGACGAATATCCACACTGGACACTGCAACTTTGGGGAAGCAGTTGACAACAATGTCATTGATTTACATCCACCTTAGCATTGGCTCTTGCATGAGGAATGGATCCTAACATCAGCTGATGTGATTGCCAACTGATGGACCACCACCACCACTGAGGAAGAACCCCAAACGACAGGAAATGGGGTTCACTTTGTAGATGCAAGCCATCTTCCATCATTGGGGAGCAAAGAGGGTGCAATAGTCCCTGAGCTGAATGTGTACCTGGTCTCTGTGCCCCATGATACCTTAATAGGACTGCTGCTTGGAAACGACCATAGATTCACTGTCCTTCCCTCATCCTACAGTGGGGTCTTGACTTACGAACGGTTCTACATACAGACTTTTCGACTTACGAACCCGCCCAATAGGAAATTACATACTCAACATACGAACTTCCCTCGAGTTACGATCAGGAAAAAAGTACCCCCTCCCTCCCCTTAAAGGCTTCTGGAGGGGGAAAAAAGGTCAGAAACTTAAAAATAAATAAAAGTCACTTACCAGGCCTTGGTAGCCCCCGAACTGCAGGAAAAAGAGCAGCAAACAGATAAAAGCCGACATCCAGAAGGGAGCCTGGCAGCCATTTTCTGCTTTTCTCTGCTCCTGCCCCCTCCTCTCCCCACCTAACAGCTGATCGGCTGGCTCTGAAGAGGCTTGGGGAGGCTTGCTCAGCACCTAAGAAGCCTTCCTGTGTGTCTTTGTTCTGAAAAAATCAGCACAACATGCTTTAAAACATGGTTTAAAATTGGCCTCGTTGAAAAAAAAGATTTCAGAAGTGCTTTTAAAACTGTTCCCTGCCTCCCCCTCCTTTCCTGAACTTTTCTTGACCTAAGAAAAAAAGAAAAAATATCCCCCTCTAGTGGCAGAAGGCGGAATAGCAGCTTCCCATTAGTTTCCCATTAGTTTCTATGGACGGAAAAGAGCAGATACAGATTAAATGGTTTTCAATGCATTCCTATGGAAAATGAAGATTCGACATATGAACTTTTCGACCTACGAACCACCTTCTAATACGGATTAAGTTCGTAAGTTGAGACCTCACTGTATTTGGATGCGTCCTCATAGCCAAAACTTCATACCAAAATTGTGACAATAAAAAAGAAAATGTATACACCAAGCCCTCAACCAATAGGATAACACTGTTCTCCAAAGGAGCGCTGCATTGGGCTGACACTAGTTGGGGACAGACCACTTTTTAAAGTCTGCTGGGTGGACTGGAAACTTCCCCACTCCGGTCATCCCAAGAATGCCCAGCACTAGCTGTTCTGCAACTGGCCTGGGAAAATACTGATAAAAGGGGTGAGGTTTGCTGCAAAGGCCCCTGAGGAGGGCTGCTGTTCTATGCCTGCTACCTGAAAAACAGTCCTGGGGTAAGTCCTGGGCCCCTGCTTGTTTTAAGCTATCACATCCAAAGGCAACACAGCCATGATAATGTCTAGCCTCCAGTAGGGGAGGAAGAACAAGAAGAGTAGAATCTATTTTCCAAAAAGTGTTGTTAAGTAGCATTGTCTGCTGTTACAGCAATATTATATAGTTATACTCCATTTGTACAGTGATAAAAGGACAGATCGATATAAAACAGCAAAAGCTTATTAAAATTAACCTTAGACCATCTACTTATATGAACCTTGATTGTATATGCTGCAGTGGCTTTATCATATTTCTGGATGAAAAATCTGTGCAGATACTAATGTTATGCTTTTATCATGCCCCCCTTATATAAACCTGACAGATTGTTTAATGCTCTTAAATCACTGATAAGGCATTATATGGGAGTGGAGGTAGTAGAGCAAAGTTATGTAACATAAGCAATAGTGATTTACTGTATTTTTTGCACCATAAGACTCACTTTTTTCCCACAAAACAGGGGTTTGGAAAGTCTGTGCGTCTTATGGAGCTAAGAAAACAGATTATATTTTCCTGTTTTCTTCTCCTAAAAAATTGGTGAGTCTTATGGAAAGGTGCGTCTTATGGAGCGAAAAATACGGTATACTCGTACTGAAGGATCTTTGAATTCAAGCTTGTGTGCTCTCTATTGAAGTGAACATTAACACCTGGTTTACAATGCTTTAAATTATTTCTCTCTAGATTAATTGTCTCAGAACATGAATGACTAGCGCTTAATTTTCCAACTGTATTGTTGTATTATTACATTAAAACATCTGAGATATGACCTGTTAACTGTTGTGAAGTGCTCTATTTTCATTGGAAATCAGGGTGATCTGAACATTGTAACCAGATGTTACATCTTGGAATTTACTGCTTTCTATAGTTAGAAGTGACAGCTTAGAAAGTTGCTTTTACAAAGTGCGGAAATAGTGGCATGCTTTGAGTCCCAAACATCATGTTACCATTGCTTAATTATGAGTGGCTTCAGCATGTTATTCTATTACAGTATATTCTACAACCAAAAAAATCAACCTTTCAATCCCAATCTTGTGGGGATTCTGCCTTTTTAAAAAACTCCATGTATAAATATGTCTGTAACTAATTAACTTCAATTTTTTTAATGACTGACTGCTGATTAATTAGTAGGATTGGACTTTTTTGAGAGTGGAGTCTGGTCTGCGTGACAATTGGAAAGTTAGATCTGAGAATTTGATAAAGAAGAAATTCTGTTTTACAAGTTTGTCAGGAGAAGGAGTCATGCGCTGGAGCCTGTATAGGGAAATCTGTCTAGAGCAGCGGTTGCCAACCTTGGGTCCCCAGATGTTCTCGGACTAAAAACCTTACAAGCCTTCACCACTAGCTGTGCTGGCCAGGATTTCTGGGAGTTGTAATCCAGGAACATCTGGTGACCCATGGTTGGGAAACCACTGGTCTAGAGAGCTTAGAATGTGTGTGTCAGAAAGATTGAAAGTCTGTAAAGAAAATTTAAAAACAAGAGAAATGTATTTACATTTTCTGTTCTTTTAACCATTACCATCAGCATCCTAGAACCTATCTTTCACTTCATATCTATTGCCTATGGTCCCTCAGTAAAAATCCTATTTGTTTAAATCAGACTCTCTCACTTTTAATTTGTATGTAACTAAAAAGTAAAATAGACAATATTACACTCTGGGCCATGAAAAGCTACATTCTACCAGTAGGAACAAAGTGATGAATTTAAAATAAAATAAAAACCCTTTGACTAAACACCCGACTAATCTAAGTTGCCGGCTTGGGGCTTAAAAATTAGGACCGGATAGAATGGGCAACCCCGAAATACTTGGCTGTAGTTTTGGGGAGTGATTGTCTCCTCAGGTTAATGCCTTCCCTGGTGGCACCAAGGTGGGATGGCAAAGTTTTAGAAGTTTATCAAGGTGGTGCTTTGCTGCAACCCATCTCAGGAGTGTATGACTGCTTGTGTAAAAACTACTGAATAAGGTCATTGTCTTCTCACTGGGAAAGAAAAGTCATGACCCCCCCTCCCCATATCCTTATATTTGCTTGTTCTCTTTGGTCCAGGGACTGGGGGGAAAGGCTGTAGTGTAAATCCAAATAAAAATAATGCATTGAGTGTGCCTCATGAAATTCACAAAGGGAAGTTTTTGAAGCTACAATAACCCACACATTGTTTTTGGATGCTATTGCTAATGTGAGGTTTCTTGATTTGCTGTGGGTCTGTGATCTCTTCCCCTTCATGGATTGCTGCCTTGTCGTGGCAAAGGGGCTTGAGTAACTCAGAGAAGCTATGGGCTATGCCGTGCAGGGACACCCAAGACGGACAGGACTTAGTGGAGAGTTCCGACTAAACGCAATCCACCTGGAGTAGGAAATGGCAAGCCACTCCAGTATCTTTGCCAAGAACACCCCATGATCAGAAACAAAAGGCTAAAAGATATGACGCTGGAAGATGGGCCCCTCAGGTCGGAAGGCGTCCAACATGCTACTGAGGAAGAGTGGAGGACAAGTACAAGTAGCTCCAGAGCTAATGAAGTGGTTGGGCCAAAGCCGAAAGGACGCTCAGCTGTGGACGTGCCTGGAAGTGAAAGGAAAGTCCAATGCTGTAAAGAAAAATACTGCATAGGAACCTGGAATGTAAGATCTATGAACGTTGGGAAGCTGGAGGTGGTCAAACAGGAGATGGCAAGAATAAACATCGACATCCTGGGCATCAGTGAACTAAAATGGACAGGAATGGGCGAATTCAATTCAGACGATTAACATATCTACTATTGTGGGCAAGAATCCCGTAGAAGGAATGGAGTAGCCCTCATAGTCAACAAAAGAGTGGGAAAAGCTGTAATGGGATACAATCTCAAAAATGATAGAATGATGTCAATACGAATCCAAGGCAGACCATTCAACATCACAATAATCCAAGTTTATGCACCAACCAGCATTGCTGAGGAAACTGAAATTGAACAATTCTATGAAGATTTACAACACCTTCTAGAACTGACACCAAAGAAAGATGTTCTTCTCATTCTAGGGGACTGGAATGCTAAAGTAGGGAGCCAAGAGATAAAAGGAACAACAGGGAAGTTTGGCCTTGGAGTTCAGAACGAAGCAGGACAAAGGCTAATAGAGTTTTGTCAAGAGAATAAGCTGGTCATCACAAACACTCTTTTCCAACAACACAAGAGGCGACTCTATACATGGAAATCACCAGATGGGCAATATCGAAATCAGATTGATTATATTCTCTGCAGCCAAAGATGGAGAAGCTCTATACAGTCAGCAAAAACAAGACCTGGAGCTGACTGTGGTTCTGATCATCAGCTTCTCATAGCAAAATTCAAGCTTAGACTGAAGAGAGTAGGAAAAACCACTGGGCTACTCAGGTATAATCTAAACCAAATCCCTTATGAATACACAGTGGAAGTAAAGAACAGATTTAAGGAACTAGATTTGGTGGACAGAGTGCCTGAAGAACTTTGGATAGAGGCTCGTAACATTGTCCAGGAGGCAGCAACGAAAACCATCCCAAAGAAAAGGAAATGCAAGAAAGCAAAGTGGCTGTCCAAGGAGGCCTTAGAAATAGCAGAGAGGAGAAGGGAAACAAAATGCAAGGGAGATAGGGAAAGTTACAGAAAATTGAATGCAGACTTTCCAAAGAATAGCAAGGAGAGATAAGAGGGCCTTCTTAAATGAACAATGCAAAGAAATAGAGGAAGATAACAGAAAAGGAAAGACCAGAGAGCTGTTCAGGAAAATTGGAGATATTAGAGGAACATTTTGTGCAAAGATGAACATGATAAAAGACAAAAATGGGAGGGACCTAACAGAAGCAGAAGACGTCAAGAAGAGGTGGCAAGAATACACAGAGGAATTATATCAGAAAGATTTGGATATTTTGGATATCCCGGACAACCCAGACAATGTAGTTGCTGACCTTGAGCCAGACATCCTGGAGAGTGAAGTCAAGTGGGCCTTAGAAAGCCTGGCTAACAACAAGGCCAGTGGAGGTGATGGCATCCCAGTTGAACTATTTAAAATCTTGAAAGATGATGCTGTTAAGGTGCTACATTCAATATGCCAGCAAGTTTGGAAAACCCAACAGTGGCCAGAGGATTGGAAAAGATCAGTCTACATCCCAATCCCAAAGAAAGGCAGTGCCAAAGAATGCTCCAACTACCGAACAATTGCACTCATTTCGCACGCTAGCAAGGTTATGCTCAAAATCCTGCAAGGTAGGCTTCAGCAGTATGTGGACCGAGAACTCCCAGAAGTACAAGCTGGATTCCGAAGAGGCAGAGGAACTCGAGACCAAATTGCTAACTTGCGCTGGATTATGGAGAAAGCCAGAGAGTTCCAGAAAAATATCTACTTCTGCTTCATTGACTATGCGAAAGCCTTTGACTGGGTGGACCACAACAAACTATTGCAAGTTCTTAAAGAAATGGGAGTGCCTGACCACTTTATCTGTCTCCTGAGAAACCTATATGTGGGACAGGAAGCAACAGTTAGAACTGGTCATGGAACAACTGAGTGGTTCAAAATTGGGAAAGGAGTACGGCAAGGCTGTATATTGTCCCCCACCTTATTTAACTTATATGCAGAATACATCATGCGGAAGGCTGGACTGGAAGAAACCCAAGCCGGAATTAAGATTGCCGGAAGAAATATCAACAACCTCCGATATGCAGATGATACCACTCTGATGGCAGAAAGTGAGGAGGAATTAAATAACCTCGTAATGAGGGTGAAAGAGGAGAGTGCAAAAAACGGTCTGAAACTCAACATGAAAAAAACTAAGATCATGGCCACTGGTCCCCTCACCTCCTGGGAAATAGAAGGGGAAGATATGGAGGCAGTGTCAAATTTTATCTTCCTGGGCTCCATGATCACTGCAGATGGAGACAGCAGCCCTGAAATTAAAAGACGCCTTCTTCTTGGGAGGAAAGCGATGACAAATCTTGACAGCATCTTGAAAAGCAGAGACATCACCTTGCCAACAAAAGTCCGAATAGTCAAAGCTATGGTTTTTCCTGTCGTGATGTATGGAAGTGAGAGCTGGACCATAAAGAAAGCAGACCGCCGAAGAATTGATGCCTTTGAATTGTGGTGCTGGAGGAGGCTCTTGAGAATCCCCTGGACTGCAAAGAGAACAAACCTATCAATTCTAAAGGAAATCAACCCTGAGTGCTCACTGGAAGGACAGATCCTGAAGCTGAGGCTCCAGTACTTTGGCCATCTCATGAGAAGAAAAGAGTCCTTGGAAAAAACCTTGATGTTAGGAAGGTGTGATGGCAAGAGGAGAAGGGGACGACCGAGGATGAGATGGCTGGACAGTGTCTGCGAAGCAACCAACATGAACCTGACACAACTCCGGGAGGCAGTAGAAGACAGGAGGGCCTGGTGTGCTCTGGTCCATGGGGTCACGAAGAGTCGGACACGACTAAACGACTAAACACACACACACACAGTGATCTCTTTTGTTAAGACTGTTACTAATGTGATGAACAAGTCTGTATCCCTGTGCATACTTACATAGATTTCCAGTGTAGTGCCCCTTGTAACTACGGAACTATTCCTGCAACAGAAATTGCCAGGCCCCCATGCAAGGTACAAACAAAACACCTCAGGGTCACTATTCCCTTGGAGCTGGGGGGAAATCTTCATAAATAATTAATATGGTGATTAGTCACATGCTGGCTGTGGAAATTTTATTGTGTAAATTCTGTCTACACAACATTGGATTGTAGCAATTGCAGAGCACCACGAGATCAAAGAGGAGAGGCTAAATTATTTGTGTATCATTCTGAATTTCCAGGCAATGCTTTTCTCATGAGGATTATGACTATAAGTGGAATACCCTTTGTACATTTTTCTATCATTTTGTTGAATTTAGGAATGTTCTTGGCTCTCCTAATTGTACCAGAAAGAAGATCTCAAATGTTGTAGTGATAATGTTCACTTTAGTCAATATCTAGGGACAATCTCTAGGACCAAACCCAAAGCACAAACCCCTAGACACTGAACTTGACAATGAGGAAGGAAGTGGTGAGAAGGAAGGGACACTCAAGTATAAAACACGAGACACAGAAGGCAAACAAAAGGTCAGCCATAAAGGGCTCAGATGCGTGTACACTAATGCTCAAAATATGGGGAGCAAACAGGGAGAACTTGAAGTCCTAGTATGTGAAGGCAGGTATGACATTGTTGCCATTACCGAAACTTGGTGGGACAAAACCCAGGATTGGAATATGCTGCTAGAAATATATAATTTTTCAAAAGAAACAGACCTAACAAAAGAGGAGGAGGAGTTGCACTATATGTAAAGAATTAATACTCCTGTACTGTTAAGACCAAAGATGAAAGCCTTCCTGAAGCTCTTTGGGTGAATACTAGGGGGAAAACGAATGACATAGCTGTAGGCATGTAATACAGGCCACCTAACTAAGCAGAGGAAATAGATGAACATTTTGCAAAACAATTAGCTGAGATGTGTAGGAAACACACCACTGTAGTAATGGGGGACTTTAACTACCCGGATATAAATGGGGAAACCAACTCTGCAGTAAGTGGGAGATCCAACAGGTTCCTGACGTGCCTGGCTGACAACTTTATCATCCAAAAGGTGAAGGAGGGAACTAGAGGGTCAGCCATGCTGGACTTAATACTTACTAATAGTGAGGAAATAGTTGAGGGAGTGGAAATTGTAGGAACTTTAGGAGAAAACGACCGTCTCATATTAGAATTCAACTGTACCAAGTCAAACTAATGTTCTAGATTTTAAGAGAGCTGACTTTAGCAAACTAAGAGATATAATAGGAAGAATTCCATGGATAGAAATCCTAAAGGGAAAAACAATTCAGGATGTGTGGGAAACCCTGAAAGGCGAGATAATAAAGGCCCAAACCAAAACAATACCACAGAGAAAGAAAAACAAGAGACGTCTGACAAGATTGGCGTGGATGCACACAGAGCTCTCTGACAAGCTAAGGGACAAAAAGGGTAAGTATAAAAAACTGAAAAAGGGGCTCATAACTAGAACAGAATGCCAGCAAATAGCTGAAATCCGCAAGGATGGAGTCAGGAAGGCTAAGGCTCAGAATGAGCTAAGACTTGCAACAAATGCCAAAAATAACAAAAAAATGTTTCTTTCAACATGTAAGGAGCAAGAGGAAAGTCAAGGAAATGGTTGGTCCACAAAGCGGAACTGTGTAAATCTTTTTTGCATCTGTATTTGTGCAAAAGGAAAAATTGGTCCACCCTGTCAAAAGCAGCACTGTGGGAGACAGGAGAAGGTAGTGGTAAAAGAACACCTAGCTGCTTTGAATGAGTTCAGGTCTCCTGGACCAGATGGTTTACATCCCAGGGTACTAAAAGAACTGACAGAGGTGATCTCAGAACCACTGGAAGAAATCTTTGAGAGGTCCTGGAGCATGGGCAAACTGCCAGAGGACTGGATGTGGTTCCAATCTTCAAAAATAGGGGGGAAAGTGGATCCAGGAAACAACAGACCAATCAGCTTGACATCAATACCTGGGAAAATCCTGGAAAAATAATAAAGCAGCAGATTTATTAGAAAATAATAAGGTGATTACTAGAAGCCAGCATGGGTTTGTTAAGAACAGGTCATGCCAAACAAATCTTATTGCCTTCTTTGATAAAGTGACTAAATTAGTAGACCAAGGAAACGCAGTGGATTTAGTATAGTTAGAATTTGGTAAGGCATTTGATAAGATAGACCACAACCTAATTAGAACAAAATAGGGTAGCACAACTACCAGATGGAATTGCAGTTGGCTGACCAACACGATCCTCAATGGAATCACATCTGCGTGGAGGGAAGTGTGCAGTGGGGTCACTCAGGGTTCTGTCTTGGGCCCAGTGCTCTTCAAAATCTTCATAAATGACTTGAATGAGGGGATTGAAGGAGCACTCATCAAATTTGCTGATGACACAAAGTTGCGGGGAATTACTAATACTTTGGAAGATAGACTCAACATTCAGAAGGATCTAGACAGACTTGAACATTGGGCCCTATCCAATAAGATGCAGTTCAGTGGTTTCTCCTGCAGTTAGGCAGGATAGGTGGTACCTGTCTCAACATCAGTACCTGTGAGAGGGATTTAGGTGTCCTGGTGGACCACCACCTAAGGATGAGTCAGCAGTGTGCTGCAGCTGCCAACAAAGCCAACACAGTCCCAGTCTGCATCAACAGGGGGATAGCATCAAGATCATGGGAAGTGATAGTACCACTCTATACCACGCTGGTGAGGCTGCACTTGGAGTGCTGTGTCCAGTTCTGGTCACCACAATACAAAAAAAGACACTGAGGCTCTGGAAGGGGTGCAGAGAAGAGCAACAAAGGTGATAAGGGGACTGAAGGCTAAATCCTATGAAGAATGACTAAAATAACTAGGTATGTTTAACTTAATGAAGAGAAGACTGAGGGGAGACATGATAGCAGTCTTCCAACATCTGAAAGGTTGTCATAGGGAAGAGGGCATCAATTTATTCTCCACTGTACCTGAGGGTAGGACAAGAACCAATAGGTGGAAACTCGTCAGAGGGAGATTCAACCTGGAAATAAGGAATTTCCTGTCGGTGAGAACCATTAAGCAGTGGAACAGCTTTCCTCAGGATGCTGTGGATGCCTGATCGCCGGAGGTTTTCAAGAAAAGATTGGACAGCCAGCTGTCTGGGATGGTATGAGGTTTCCTGCCTTGGGCAGGGAGTTGGACTAGAAGACCTCCAAGGTCCCTTCCAACCCTACAGGATTTTATGATTCTATGATAGTCCTTGATTTTTTTTTCCAGAATTGTAGCTTGCTTTATTTGCTTGCTTGCTTGCTTGCTTGTTTTGAGCTGGCAGTTAGTGTATATGTGCTCATGTACCTTCAACTGAATAAATGCATGGGCCAAAGCTACTCATTCCCCATAAGGAATGATGGGGACACTTATTGCCTTCCCAGTTGAGAAACAATGGGAAAGACTGGATTATACATTTACCTTCAAGATGTATCTGTGCAGTGATCTCCAGTAATGAAATATGCTACAAGGACAGACACATGACCAAGACATACCCCAGGAATTGCTCAGCCACAATTATCTATGGCAAATTATGCTATCCTTATGCTAACACAAATAGGATTCTGCCCATTAAATCTAAACAGTAGAGATGAAAAATGGAGAGAAAACCAATATGTTCATTGAGGTCAACCACTGCTTATTTTTAGTGGGAAAGAGCTAAAATTAATGGAGGAAAAGAGCTAAAATTAATGGAGGAAGCACACAGAGTGAGAAGAAATCCTAAGGGCTGTGACAGATACACAGCCAAAGAAATATGCTGATGTTGTTTAGACAGCAAACCTACATATGTGTACATACTGAGAAGTAGCTCCTACTGAGCTGCATAGGTCCTACTCCCAAGTAACTTGATACAGGACTGCATCCTAGAAGAATATCCTTAGGGCACCTGTGTAAACTAATTCAAAGGGGGAAAGGTAGGTTCAAGAAAAAAAAAGAGTTCTTCATGTGTGCCTGTATTGTGTGTTGGGCTTGCGAGACAGATTAGGGATTCTGCTGGTGTACCGCCCACCCTGCTGCTTACCAGCAATCTCCCTACCTGAGCTGACGGAGGTGATCTCAGATCTGGTGGTAAGGACCCCCAGACTTTTGGTACTGGGAGACCTCAACCTCCATGCTGAGGCCACTTTATCAGGGGCAGCTCAGGACTTCATGGCTGCCATGACAACCATGGGGCTGTCTCAACATGTCATCAGCCTGACTCATGAGAAAGGCCATACACTTGACCTAGTATTCTCTATGGGACGGGGGGATGGTGGTCCGGATGTGGTGGATTTATCTTTGACTCCGTTGTCATGGTTGGACCATTTCCTGGTAAAATTTAGACTTTCTGCCACTACTACCCTCTGCAGGGGTGGGGGATCAATTAAAATGATCCACCCCCGGAGACTTATGGATCCTGAAGGATTCCTGAACGCTCTAGAGGAGTTTCCAGCTGATATGGTCGGTGCTCTTGTCGAAGCCCAGGTCGCCTTGTGGTACAAGGAGATGGCCCGGGCGGTTGACATGATCGCACCTAGATGTCCTCTCCCTGCCAGCAGAGCCTATAAGGCTCCATGGTACACAGAGGAGCTTTTGGCCATGAAACGGTTGGGGAGGCGGCTTGAGTGCAGATGGAGGAAATATCGCTGCAACTATGACCAAACACAGCTTAGAGCCCATTATCGGGCCTACTCTGTGGCAATACGGCTGGCGAAATGCCAGTATTTCTCCAGCCATATTGATTCCTCGTTGTGTCGTCCAGCACAGCTATTTCGAGTGGTCCGGGACCTTCTTCAACCTAATGGTTCGTTGGAGGTCCTGGACTCCTCATTGGCTCGCTGTAATGAATTTGTTACACACTTTGAGGGAACAATTGCTCAGATTCGCAAAGATTTGGACTCCACTGTTGATGCAGAGCCCATGGTTGTGTCCAGTGCTCTGGACTTATGTCATAATTTATTGGATGAGTTTCAGTTGTTGCGACCTGAGGATGTGGACAGGGTGCTTGGATCGGTTTGTGCCACCACTACACAACTCGACCCTTGCCCATCATGGCTAATAAAGAAATCTGCCAGGAGAGTTTGCACCTGGATCCTGGAGGTCATCAACTCCTCGTTAAGAGAGGGAGTGGTTCCTGCCCCATTAAAGGAGGCAGTGATTCCCCCACTCCTAAAAAAACCCCTAATCTGGATCCAGGTCTAGTGAACAACTATCGTCCAATAGCAAACCTCCCTTTTCTGGGCAAGGTGTTGGAACGTGTGGTGGCTGAGCAGCTCCAGGCTCTCCTGGATGAAACGGATTATCTAGATCCATTTCAATCGGGTTTCAGGCTGGGTTATGGGATGGAAACTGCCTTGGTCGCCCTGTTTGACGACCTTTGCCGGGAGAAAGACAGGGGTAATGCATCCCTTTTGATTCTCCTGGACCTCTCAGCGGCTTTCGACACCATCGACCATGGTGTCCTTCTGGACAGACTGGCTGGGATGGGAATCTGAGGCACTGTTTTACAGTGGTTCCGTTCCTACCTGGCTGATCGAGTCCAGAAGGTGGTGCTGGGGGACAGTAGCTCTGACCCTTGGCGGTTGCATCATGGGGTTCCTCAGGGCTCTATACTGTCCCCCATGCTGTTCAATATCTACATGAAACCGCTGGGGGAGGTTGTTAGGAGATTTGGGCTGAGGAGTCAGCAATATGCTGACGACACCCAGCTCTACCTCTCATTCTCTACCAATCCAGGTGTGACAGTCACCGTTCTGAACTCGTGCCTGGACTCGATAATGGTCTGGATGAGGGTCAATAAACTGAGGCTCAATCCAGACAAGTCTGGAGTGCTGCTGGTAGGTGCCCCGCCAGATAGGTTAAAGGGCCATTTCCCTACCTTAGATGGGATTACACTCCCCCTAAAGGACAGGGTCCGCAGCTTGGGGGTGCTCCTTGATCCTGGTCTGACCTTGGAAGCCCAGGTGGACTCGGTGTCCAGGGGTGCCTTCTTACAGCTGCGGAGAATATATCAACTCTGCCCTTACCTGGATGAGCAGAGCCTGGCAGCAGTCACTCATGCACTGGTAACAACCAGACTGGACTACTGCAATGCGCTATACGTGGGGCAGCCTTTGAAGATGGTCCGGCGACTGCAACTGGCACAGAACCAGGCTGCGCGGCTGGTAAGTGGTGCCACCGCACAGACTCGTATCATGCCGGTTCTGAAAAATTTACACTGGCTGCCGGTTGCTGCTTGGGCCCAATTCAAAGTGCTTACTTTGACATATAAAGCCCTAAACGGCTTAGGACCTGGTTACCTAAAGGACCGCCTTCTTCCATATGAGCCTGCCCGTCCTCTAAGATCAGGCCAGGAGGCCCTTCTGAAGGTGCCATCCCTGAAAGAGGTGAGGGGAATGGCATGTCGAAATAGGGCCTTCTCGGTTGTTGCCCCCCAACTTTGGAATGCCCTCCCTAGAGAGATCCGCCTGGCTCCAACACTCTTGGCTTTTCGGCGCCAGGCAAAGACCTTTCTGTTCAGCCAGCATTTTAATTAAACAATATTCCCTAGCTGGCCATATGAGCAGCAGGACTTATTAATTTTAATGTTTTAAGAATTATTTTAATATATGCTATTTTATATTGTCTTTTAAAATGTTTTTAATGTTTTTAAATTTTAATGTTGTACGCCACCCATAAGCCACTGGCAATGGTGCGGCTAAAAATATTGTAAATAAATAAATAAAATGTGGATCATCATCAAGATACACAATCTTCTTTATAATCTTGTGGGTGTGTCATGTTCATTTCTATGGAAAGTTTTAGGTCACTGCAGAATTTCAACTGTAATACCATGTACAGTATGCCAGTAGTAAGTGGTCTTGAGAAGATAACAATTGAAGGTTGTAGTGTGTACATATGGACAGTATGTCCTGCAACATCCTGTAATAAGATGGTTCACTGATGCTTTAAGAGACATTGTTCCCTTTGTTCTTGCTAATTAAACCATGGCTCTACAGTTACTTCTGCAGAGTGCTCTAGAACTGTCATGCACAGCAAAAGCCTTTTTATTTCTTATCTTTATCGTGTGCTTGCTTATCTGAAAATTTCCACAAAGTTTCTTTTTGATAGTACTTGCAGGAGATTAAGTAAGGGCTCCTCAGTAATGTGACTGCTCAATACAACTTCAAATGCTTTTGTTATGTGGTGAGATTTGATGTGCCATGGATTCCTTTGGCTGACTTTGTTCCCTTGACCTTTATACTCATTTGGCTCATCAGGCAATCTTATAAAAATGCATATGTTTTCTCTTACACGAATGCCAGGAATTGTTTTATTTCACTCCAGCTGAAAGAGAGGCTTTTCTAACGGACAACAGAAATATGTCTGAGCCAACTTGGCCTGGTTATGTTTACTATAGCAGAAAGTAAAAACTTCAAAGCTTCATCTTCAGACTTGGAAAGAAAGCAAGTTTGTCTTCTTTCATATCATCAAGTTTAATTATTGCCAATAAGCAACAGTTGGCAGAAGCAGCCTTTCATATGGTTCCATTACTGTCTTAGGAAAGGTCGGCATATGTTACACAAACACTTTTTCCATATTCTGTAACCTTGTACTCTGATCACATAACACATGTTTTAGAACACATTATGCAATGTTATGCTCCTGATTAATGGCTGCTTGCGCAAGACGTTTTTCATTAGCTTGAATGATTGTATCCTGGGAATGATTAACTTTGTGACATAACTCTCATTGCATAAATATGGAAGAGTCAAATTTAACTCCAAACCCATGTTTCAGGAGCAACTGAGCAATTTCTACTGGGTGATATACACGATTAACAAGAGCTTTCAGTGTTGGGGATGAAAGCAGCGCCCTGTTTAAGGCAACAGCATAGATTTATTTTTGGGGTGTCAAAAGTGTCCCACATGACTAATATGCAGAGTTGGTAACAGCAGCAGTGCATTGAACCTGCCTCCTCAGCTATAAATACGTTATCAATCTAGGAAAAGTCTGCATTTGTTCAACGCCCACACTTCGCAATTGGTATCCAGTGTTCAGATCACTTTGCACAGAGCCAGTGTTGACTTCACTGACTTCCTGTTTGTTTCCAAGACCAGGATATAGATGGCAGTCGCCTGCTGCTCCCAAACAAAACTACCCATCAGTTGTAGTCATTTGAAGTCCTACTTGGTGTTTGGCCACTGGGGAGGCACACTTAGTGGTTAGACATGACAGACCTTTCTTTGTGGCAACATTCTACTTGTAGAACCTCTTCCACAAACACTTAACTGGTCCTGTAGTTTTTGGCAGTTCACTCCCAACATTTTTAATCCACCAAGCTTTCTAGGGTTTTTAAAGACATTTGTTAATCCTTGCCTTTTTAAAATATATTTTTATGTTGTTATATATATTTGTATTGTTTTCATTCTTTTACTGCATTAGAAAGCATATCTCTAGTTGGAAACCACCATGACAACCCAAAGTCAATATATACATATTATAAGAAAGGAAAACTCCAAACATTTCAGATCTATATTGATAGTTCAGCTGGATAAATTACGTGCAAGCATTGGTAAAAAGGTCTATGTTAGTTATATGAAAGGTGTTACTGTTGGCTCTTAATCAAGTAATACCAAGGTGAATAGCTGTCTGCATTTAAAGGGGTACCTGGCTTTAAATCTAGTAGTTCTCTATTATAAACTGAACAAAATTCTGGGATGGGGATGGGGATTGTAATCATCAAAAGTAAGCCCACTGGAACTCTAGCAGAAATCCAGTTTGTTAACAGTTGCCAATACATGAACCTGGAATGACTGATATATATTGCCACTTTCTTACAGGACTTAGTACTAGTCAGTAAGATTTTGGAGACGTTGCTACACTCTTAAATAGCTGTTTATCTTACTGATCATTCCTGGTGTGACTCTTCCAAGCAGAAATACTGTTGTAATATTCTTGTATATTACTATTGAAGATTCAATGAAATGTTTTGTATTTTATTATGAAGATCCTTGCCAGCTGCTTTCACTTCAACGAGTGATACTTATTCATGAGAGTCATCTATGAGATGTCAGTGCCACTATTTGGGAGAAGGGCAAGTGGCTTGAGTGAGAGATGGAGAATCTGGCATCCATATTTCTGCTGGCAGAGGCAGTTTAAGTATGCTATCCTGTTACTCTCGTGTTGCATTCTGCAGAGTAAGCTCAGCCCAAAGCATTTTTTTTAAAAAAGTTAAACATTAATTTGAACTATGTTGTTCTTAAGAACTGAAGCAATACCTCTTCCTGAATTCCAGTTCCAGCAAGCAGTAGCAGCAGTGAGTAGAAAAAGGAGATTCTATTACCATCATCTACCAGCGCTACACTCCCTTTATAGCTAAGAGTCCTCACCCCCGCCCAGCCTGCCCGTCTACGTGCAGAGTCAACTAGTCTTTCAGCAATGATGACGAAATGTCATGCCTTTCTTCCTGGAATAGTACGCAGATAAGAGGCCACTTGTTATGCTGGGGTTTCAGATGAACTCCACCAAGGGTTTCAAAACACTATGTCACAATTTGATTTGGTTTCTTTAGCAACCAGCTTATTACAGAAGCTTTCAAGAGAAAAGAGAAGGTTTTTTCTCCCCTGCTGTGGTTTAGCTGTTTTCAGCTTTCAGGCTGTGTTCCATGGAGACTTTTCACTTTTACATAATCTCTTGTTATTGTCCCCGTGACCCAGCCGTGCCTGCCTAACCAGTCCATGTGAAAAACAATTGCTTGTAGGGTGCAAAAAATGGGATGGTTGCTATGTGTTGTTATAAAAAAGAAAAGCAGGGTGTTTTCGTTTTTTTTTTTTTACTGCTTGAGGTCTTTACTACTGGTTTGAGAAGCTGAGAGGGAGCTGAGTTAAAGAGCTTCCTAACTGTGGTGAAGGTTTGCGATGAATAGACAACTTCTTGTGTGGAACCAACATGTTCACAACACAGAGGGTGGCTCTTTATGTGGTCAAGGCAGCCTCCCTTAGAAAAAAAGAGGATGAAAAGAAATGTGTGGTTTTGTAATTATATAGCAGAGTTCTATAAGGATTTTAAATCATAGTTTTATGGGGTTAACAGTAATTTATCTTCAACTGAGGACCTGATTGATATAATTCTGAGTATTTGGTTTATCTATGAGATACACATGATCCAATTTTCTTTTTTCATGTAAGAGCCGATCCTTTGTAAGTTTATTCAATAATGTTGTTGTATATAGTGAATTATTGATGAAATGGTCCATAGACTTCTTGAATAAAATCTGACTAACTGTGGTGAAGGTTTGAGTGTTGAAGTCCTGTTTCAACCTGAACCCCACCATAAGACTGAGGACTATGTCCCATGCAACTCCTTACAGATTCTCCTCGTACAGACTGGACCCCTCACACTCATTGTGTGCCTCTGAAGCTGCTGCAGCGGCTGCTCCAGCCTCATCAGTCTGCCCAGGAAAGCTCTGGCATCTCCTCCCACCCAATGTATCTCTGCCTAATTCAGACTGTGATGAGTCCAGACCATTATAAGGACAAGCCTCAAAGTCCAGAAAATGATTTTTCCCAAGCTTTGGATGTGCAAATAGTATAATAGTGATGAGGATTTACAGGTTTGCTGCCCTTTCCCCTCCTTTTCTTAGCAAGGCTCCTGTGCTTTAAACAGCAAAGTGACAAGCAGACCTTCAGAAGCTGAATCATACTCCATAGATGTTTTCATGTGCCAGCAAACGTCCACTGCAATTTTTGCTTGTCATGTAGCTGTTCAAGACATGTAAGCCTATCCAGGGAAGAAAAGCAATCCTCATGACTAAGGTTGTCATGATTAGGATATGAGCAGCTGATACAACTATAGAAAAAATTGCAGCTCTCAATAAAATTATTAGTTAATTTGGGCTCTTGCAACAACGAAGCCCCAAATGTCAGTATTTGAAGATGAATTCAGCACTTCATCTGGTGACTTCCCATGGATAGCTGTGGACTTCAGATAGGATTCAGGCCTATATGATGGTGACAGTTTTACTAACATATAGTCACATAATGTTCCCAATGAGGCAATGCAGTGATATGGCTGCTTTTTTCCATTTCTCTGTCTGTCTCTGTCCGTTTCTCCTGCCTTTCTCCCAAAACTGGAACAGAAGGTGGTCACAACATGAATAATTTTACAAAGTGCACATAAAAGTGCACATACAACTATTAAAACATAACCAATTTAAAAGCATTTAAAGCAGAACAGTAAGGCCTGCAAATTAAAAGTCTCCTTCTCAACAACCAGTTAACTGTCAAAATGCTACCTAGTTAAAAAATGGTATTTTGGATGGACAAACAGGCAGGGATAGCTTAGCTTTCTTCAGAATTCTGCAGCCTGATAACAGCCATGAAGGAAGTCTTCCTTTATGACCCCACCTAATAGATGTGGTGGTGCTGCGGGTTAAACCTCAAAGCCTCTGGGCTGCAAGGTCGTAAGATCAGCAGTTTGAATCCACCCAATGGAGTGAGCGCCCATTGCTTGTCCCAGCTCCTGCCAACCTAGCAGTTCAAAAGCATGTAAATGCGAGCAGATAAATAGGTACCACCACGGTGGGAAGGTAACGGCGTTCCGTGTCTAGTTACGCTGGCCACATGACCACAAAAACTGTCTATGGGCAAACGCTGCCTCTATGGCTTGGAAACGGGGATGAGCACCGCACCCTAGAGTTGGACATGACTAGAGTAAATGTCAAGAGGAACCTGTACCTTTTTAATGTACCTCTGCTAATCTGTTGGGTCTTTGTTCTTCCTTATATGCTGTATAACACTGCTATCTGTGAAAAGTCTGCTCTTGCCTTAAAAGGTAATTATTATGAACTGTGGGTCTACCTCTACAAAACTTTGAATTTGTAACATGATAAATCTGTTAGGCTTTAGGATGCTGTATGAATATTGGTTTTGTCAGAATATTATAGCAACCCACTTGGCCTGCAACATGGTTTGACTAGATCTGTCCTAAAAAGCTGAGCCCCACTTACATGACCCACATAACTAAACTGGGACCATTTTGCTTGAGCCTGCAATGCTGCACCTTTAATTAAACAACATCAGTAGCATCAAATTGCACTCCCTGATGTCTTGAACAGAAAATGAAGGTATGCGTTATGTGCACAACACTTGTCTCTGCTTAAAAGAGAAAGGCAGAGACCTTTATTTCATTTTGTTTTGTTGTTCAATAATCTGATTCTGGATTAACAAAAAACACATTTTTGAGGAGCTGTAGGGGGGATGGGGTGGCATTTTGAAGCATCTTTCTCTCGGCTTCTTGGTGTGGCATATGCCATCCTGGTTTAAAGAGTTCTTTTACAATGAAAACAATTTAAAGACAAAACGTGCCGCTGATGTAGTCTCATTCACACAGTAATTCTCAAGTGCAAATTGAAAGTTACAGCTTGAAGGGATGTGCTGGGAAGAGAAGGAATGGTGTCTGCCAGCAGAGGTCTGGCAGGACAGTGTGGAACACAAGCAAGTTCAGGTATGGCTCAAACTATGTTTTATGAAGAACAGGTTGTTAGAAGAGGTCCTTAACTGCTGAAAATGTCTGACAGTCACAGCAGGAGTTTATCACATCTCACATGTTTTATAAAATAGCTTGCTTTGTTTTGTGATTGGTCATTGGGAGGTAAGCACATGCTTTGTTTGCAAGTATAATTGCTCATTTAAAAAGATCTGCTGGAATCATATCTCTGGAACACTAGTATCAGAATCTCAGTATCTAACAACACGATTATCTGTCATATAAAGTTTGGCCAGTACTCTCTTGGGACAAAAAAATGCAAGGACTTGTGTGCTAGAGTTAAAAATGCATTCAGATTCCAGTCCTCTGTGTTCCCTCCCTTCTGTATTTTAACTACATGCTCTGTCTTCATGTAGTTCTACTGTATTTAAACATAGCACAAGAGGATTAAAGCAATGCTCTGTTTCCATAGACTGATCTAGAGTATTCAAAACAGAAGCCTCAACTTCTAAAGGAATCAGCACTTTAATTAGATGCTACAATTTATACAAGCACAAAAAAATACAGGACAAGATAATACAGCATTGTGATATACAAAGTTATGATATAGTCTTGTTAATGATGCTGCAATGTAATCATCATGCATTTACCTGATCTGTCCAGGCGAATTTATTCCTTAACGAGGACTGCAGCCTAAACTTTTAGAGGCTGATATTGTTTTTGTTGTTGTTGTTGTTTAATTAGGCACCAGCATCATCCACCCAAGGTATATGCCTGATTCTCTTGTTGTTTTGATAAAATGATCACAGGGTACATCTGTCTCCCATGTTTGGTCTCAGTGACCAGAATCAGCATTAACTCTATTTACCTGCTCTGTGTCCTATCCTACAGTAAAGAACCAGAAACAATTTGTGCCATAAGACATATCCATAGAATTCGCCACAAGCCTACAAGAGAGCATTATGTCAGGCTGTGGGATAAACTGGTATGTATAATTATGCCATGTGAAATGGCATTCAAATGATACGCCATTTCAGACCAAGTTCTTAAAGAATCATCCGTCTCTCTGGCATATGTTATAATAATTCAAGAGTGTATAATGCTGTCCTCAGTGTGGAAGGGATTGTCACTTTCGAACTGGCCTTCTCAGCCACAATAGACATTGTTCCAAGACCTCTATTCAGAGCACATTACCATAGTCTCTCAAGACTGAAGGATGCCTACATAAAGTATAATGATGTAATAAAAGACTTTCTCTGAGCAGAAAAATACAAGGTTCCAACTTCCTGGAAGACGAGAAAACACTTATCCTTCCAAATAGGAAGCTTTCATGTTCCGACAAGGAACTTCCAAACAAATCCTCTGCTTATCTCCTGATAGTCAATCAGTAAACAAAAACAAGCTAATTTGCAACTACAGAAGTGTGGAAACCTCATGGTAATAAAAACAAATTAAGGATGCTCTGCTTCTAATTAGGAAACTGGCATCTGCTGCTGTTTCTATCCTAATAGTGAGTAAGCAACAGAAGAGATACCACCTCTTCAAGATATCAGCAGTGCTTTGGGTTCCTTTGTTCCATGATGCAAAATTGGAATTATTCTGTTCACAGATGAGTAGACGATTAAAAAAAATTACTACAAAGCGAAATACAAATCTCTATTGCCATTTAAAAAAGCCGTCATCCATGTAACTACGCAGACTCAATAGACACTGGTCAAAGTCCTACTGTGAAATACCAAGAGTGACACAGTGATTTTCACAATTTGTTGGTCATCAGTCACATGCAAATAATATAAAATAACAAAAGGAACTGGTACATCCGTTGAAATCTTAGGTGCTTGGGGCTTACTGGGGACAATATCATATAAATAAATTCATATATTTAAAAAATCTGCAGCAAATCTTTAAATTTTTAAAGTAAATTGTGTTAATATTCTTGTCTAGAGTATTGCAACAATATGTTAAAATTAGAATAGGTGGATATTGGAAGAATACTTCATTTATTCTATAGTCATAATATTATCTATACATAGCATGTTTATCTATATATGAATTTATTTATATGATGGTATCCCTAGGAAATCATAATGTTGTAACCGTAATTCTTTTTAGATACCTAACTCACTGAACTATTTAACTGCTTGATAGTTCAGTGAGTTAAGAATCTAGCTGTGGAACCAGAGGCTGAGAGTTCAATTCTGCGCTGTACCTCCCAAAACAGCCAGACTGTGCGGCCTCGGGCAAGCTGCACAGTGCAAGGGCACCCCATGGAGAAGGGAATAATAAACCACTTCTCAAACCTCTGGAAAAGGTCACCATAAGTCAGAACAGACTTGACGGCACACAATTAAACCCTACTGAAATGGGATGGGCTCAGGATGAACAACATTTCTTCTAGACAATAGGCATAATCCTATTACATCATATATAATGTTATAGGATTGCAAAGCAGCAATTGAGCAAGCAATTTGAGTCCTTTTGCTGGCTACCTGTCACATGGCCCACAATCCTCTAGCTGTACAATGGGGCATGTGACCGATGTCGTAGTACAAAAATACCAGGGGAACTGTAGTTGTAAATACAATGTTCTTTATTTCTGTGTGTAATGTCCAATGCATTTTGGCTCATCGGCACTCTTCAAGGGCTGTGCAACATAAAAAGAACTATAGTTACAACAGTAACTTATACGTCCGTATCCTAGGGTCACCGAAATGTAAAAGCTCACTGTTGGTTTGATTTTTAGTGGTCTTATAAAGGTATCATCTACTCTTGCATTAGTGTAATGTTAAGGACTGTACACCTTTCCTCCCCCTTCCCCCCAAATATGAATGTAGTGTTGACCAGGTGAACACATCCTTCACTGTTAATGATGATCAGCTCCTAATCTAGGAGCTGTGCTCAGGATTATGCAAAAACTAAGTAAACTATATATGAGACCCTCAGTTTATGCCAAGCCTCTAAATACATACAGTATATTGTTTTCTGTGCTTCTTAGTAATGCTCCGCATTCTCTTAAATCTAGCATAATTTAGGAACTCAGAGTGTCTTAGATTCACACTAGTGGCTATGAGGCTTCAAACCTCTCTAAAATGAACGTCAGTCTCAACATGATTTCAAATGGGAATGTCCTTGCTTTTGATCTTTTTAGATGACCTCATGTAGAACAGGAACATTATGTATGTTATGACTTACTGGAGGTGGAAAATGGATATCAGTTCATTATTGTTTTTTTGTGCATGCAACCCATTCTTCTGAGTGTAGTTTTATTAGCAGAAGCAGATGGGCATTGTTTTATGTGTGTTTTTTTGGTGCATGTTGTTTTTTATTATTATAAAAAATGCATTACTATTTCGGTCTTATTATTTAGAGGAATAAAAATAGTTTGGGCTTACTGAACTCTGCAAAAATACATTGTCAGCACATTTCTTTCCTGAGCTGAAAACAAATCTGTCAGCGGTTTCTTTATGTTATGAGTACATATGCTTTTCGTCTTTAGATACTTTCTTTAAATAAAGTGCTTTTGTGATGGAGTCCGTTTAATGTGTTAAGTGTCAACAAATTGCCAAACTGTCTTATAAAGGCTCTATGTCATCTTGATGAGGTCAGCACTCTGGTTAATGTGGAGGAGCAGCGATATGAATTAAACTTCAAAGTCTGAATGGTCTGAAAGTGACATATTGAAAATAGATGTAACAGAATTCCAAGCACCCTCTACATAGAAATGCAAAGCTAAGCAAAGTAAATTTTGCTTGTATAAGAATGCTTTTTCAGTTTTTAAAAAAATCATCTGTTTTCATAGTATTTAGGCAACTTCTGAATTCAGCAGATTATCTATTTAGATGGATTTGTTACACATAGAAACATTAAGATTTAGTACTGCAATAAAATACAGTGGTAATATCTGCACTGTAGGCCACTCTTTAGAGTGGGCTACAGCTCCTCTGCGGCTTACTTTTAATATCTTATGTATATTATTGTATTGTATTTTATTGTATTGTATATTATTACTCCTGTAATCCATCCCGAGTAGACTCTGTCTAGAGGGGCGGGGTGTACATCCAAATAAAGTAAAGTAAAAGTAAGTATCTTGCCTGATGAAGGGACAGTGTTTCCAAAGCCTGTGCAACTTTTATGCCTTTTTTGGTTGGCCTACAAAGGTATTACCTCATTATAGAGTTCAAAATCTATTTTGCACCAATACAGGTCTCAGTGCTTTTCCTTGTGACTCTCTGGATATCTAAATTAGCTGTTTAACAGTGGGATGTACAAGAGGACTTTTTATCATCAGAGACTGAACATCATCAAGCAAAAGAGGTACAGCTACACCCTTGGGCTACAGTGATTTTCTCTCCTCATCCATCACTTCCAATTCACAATGGTTTGTGTGGACCATTCGTACCTGGTGAAACCTAGCACCGTTGTGTCACTTGACGAGACCCCTTTCTTTGTCTGCCACATCTCTCTCCCACTACATCTCTGGACAATAAGCAAACTACAAGAACTTAAGTTCATCTTTTCTGCTCATCTAATTCCTTTCTCTTCCCACAGCTTATTTTCAATATGTCACCTGATGAAGGGGCAGTGTTTCTGAACACATCTACATTTTTGCATGCCTTTTCACACTTGTAAATTTTTTCCTGCTGCTGTTGTTGGTTTATAAAGGTGCGCCGAGTTTGGAATTTATTTTGTGCCAACATGGCTATCACTGCATTTATTCTGTCGGGATAAGACTTCTGCTGGAGTTGCAACTGCAGATGTAACTTTGTTTTCCAGGCTCACTAAATGCTATTTCTAGGTAGCCACATGGTCCAAAAGTACAGGAGGAAGCTGAAGGAGGGTCAAGCTATTGATACCATGTGCCTCATCAGACAAACCTGGTTACCTACCCATGCTTGTCTGTATATGGTAAACCTGAAATTGCATTGAGACAGTCTGAGCAAGGAAGTATGGTGCTGAACAGTCACAAAGGACAGGGAATGAACGGACTATTTCAATATTTCGCATAGAGTTTCAAACCCTCTAATCCTAATCCAGAATCTGCTGAGACTGAATAGGTATGTTCAAATAGAAAATTCATAGCCTGCATGCTTTTTGAGATGGAGGAACTTCTCATAAATACTGTGTTCTGTGGTCTTTGGAATTAGCTCAGTTGGTTCTGTTTCCCACATTCTTAAAGCATGCACTCTTGATTGTGTAATCTCATTAGCCACCAAAATAACAGTCAGTTCTGCAATCAAAGGGCCCTGTCCTATACCCCTGCAGCTGTTCAGTGAGTGCTCAGAATAGATTAGAGGAGTGTTTCAGATCAGATGCTTTACACATCTGCCCTTCATGGCCTAAGATATCACATGCACTTGCACCTTGCACTCATTAATAATATCTGCTTCACAAGTATTTTGTCCATGGCATCAGCTTAACTCTCAACCAGGAATTGATGTGACACTAACTTATCATGCTGCAAATTAGAAAGGTTAAATACTGTTTAACACTACACTTCAGAGTCCTCCAAACTATTAACAATGAGAAAGTTTTGCCTTAATTCCTGGAAACCAACTGTCTTGGCTCTTACAGTGAACAAATTCTACTCTTGTGTCCTCCTTTACTGCCCAGGAATATAGCCTTATTTGGAATAGAACCTATTATAATGAAAATGCAGAGAGATGCATGTTGGTTGGCCCTTAACCCAAGGCTAGTCTGACCGGTTGTTTAAAATCCCTGCTTTTTAACACAGAACAAACAAACAAACCCATAAACATTAGAATACTGAGCATCTCAAAACATTACACACCTGAACAGCTAGGAAAAACTAGACACATTTAAACTGCATGAATTGCTATCAGGGTAATGGTATTTCATGGCTACTGTACAACTAAAGGGTCAATAACATGACAGAAATGTGCTCCTGTCTCTAACTCTGACTGCTGTGCTTGTCCCAGTTATTCATGCCTGTAATGGCATGTAGAAAGAGAAGAAACTGTGAGCTATGTGTACTGCTGAGTAAAAAGGGCAGCAGCTTTAATAAATACTCAGCTTCTGAAGATGCACAAAAAAGAGACAAGAATGCAAGCATTAATCACACAGATATACTATATGTGCATATCTTAGAACAAGTAAAAATAATACAAACAGTCTTTTATGTTTGTTGTGGGTTTTTTGGGCTCTTTGGCCGTGTTCTGAAGGTTGCTCTTCCTAACGTTTCACCAGTCTCTGTGGCCGGGAACCTTCAGAGGACAGCACTCTGAAGCAACTTTTGTGAAGCAACTTTTATGTTGCTCTATTTTAATGAATATGCTAGATATACATTGGGAGACTGGCACACAACAGCCAGTAATCCAGGTAATCATTGTGGCCTATTAATCATTCCATTACAAATCTTAATGTTGGGTTAGATGAGGAGCCCTTCTGAGACCTGAAGCCCTATATGGGAACTCTTGTCATTTGGCTCAGGGGGATTTTGTGCATTAGAAGACCCAGAATTCTGGAGGTTCTGGGAGTTGTGATTAAAATAAGTAACTTTTTCAGGCTTTGGAAGGATCAGAAGAGTGTAATCTCCCCTTCGGTTGCAGCAGGCCACGTTAAACCAAAACACGCACATAGAGACAGATACAGAAATTGATTTATGGGAATTCCTCATGCTCAGTTGTTGTGGTTTTTATTTCTCTACACATTTTTATCTGCAAATTCATACAGCTCTCAGATTCAAAGACATCAGTCTCTTAACTCTTATGGGAACCATAATCCAGTCATGTCACAAAAACATTTCTCTGCCAAATTTATATGCATTATTTCATAATAAAAAAGTGACACTGCACAACTCACTTACCCTGAAAGGAAAATATCTTTGTGAAGAATTCTATAAAGCAATCAAGATTATAACAACCCCCCCGAAAGCTTTCATAAATCTTGACTTTTTGAGCAGGCTATAGTGGGCAAAAACATAAGGGAATGGATTCTATCCATGTAAGCAGCAAGCCTCATGGTCTTCATTATGGATATCCTCAGAGAAGTCTGTCAGAAAAACTGAACAATAATAAGCTGCATAATAAGCAGACCAGTGTTTCCTAATCCTTTTCAACCCCATTTTATAATAGCCAAGTAACCTGCAACCTCCCTATATATTTGCATATAAAAGGCATTTTAATGGGGCAAAAATTACAATTGATGTTTCAGAATATAATTCTAACCTAATATGTTAATATTAATGTAACAATACATAACTATGAGGGGCTGTAAATTTGCCTCTACCAGATAAAATCCGAGAAGGAAAAACAGTGTCAATACACTTTGAGTTTTGTTTACTTTTTGGGAAGTCAAAATGACCCTCCATGTCTCCCCCCCAAAAAAAAAACCCTCAGTGAGGATCCCCCTCAAGCTCAAATAAACACCTCCCCCCTGGGCCACTCCAAGGTTCTCCTCCCTCATATTTTTGCCTCTCTTGTCTTCCTCCTCCATGACTCAGGTGGCACCCACTGGCACCTCCCCATGTAGGTCCCCTGATCCTTCACTGTGCCACCATTGCAGCAACCAGAAGAGTGGGAGACTCAGGTGGAGTGAAAGGTACTGCTGACACCACTGCAGAAACCACTTGTCAATCCTACCACCATCTTGAGCATTGGTGTTCCTGGCACACATCATGTGCTCACCTCATTCAGGCCTCTTTCAGCCAGGCTAATGGTCAGGTCCAAAGGGCTGACATCAGGCCTCCAAAGGTGGATTTGGAGGAACAGAGAAAAGTGAGCAAGAGCGGCTCTTTCATAGGGGGTATGAGTGATAGACATGCATAAATGGAAAATCCACCCAAAGGGGTATATAAATAGCTAAGAATGCTAGGTTGCCTCTGTGGGTCAAGAGGATTAAAATAAAACAGTATTGTGGATACCATATTTAATATAATAAATATAAAAATTAATTGCAACTAAAAATAACCATGGTGACCTACCAGAAAATACTTTGAGACCCCCTTGGGAGTCACGATCCCCCAGGTTGGGAAATCATAAAGTAGACTGATTGCAGTGGAGTGGAACAATAGAGATAAGATTGTCACATGCCCATGTTGAGAATGTTCTGATAGAAATGAAATACACAGACATATAGATCTAGAACTCCAAAAGATCTCCTGTATAGAGAATTAGTGACGGGAAATCACCCCAGAGGGAGACTATAGCTGCGATACAAGGATATCTGCAAGTGGGATCTGAAGGCCTTAGGAATGGACCTCAACAGATGGGAAACTTTGACACCTGAGTGTTCAGGCTGGAGGCAGGCGGTGCAGCATGGCCTCTCCCAATTTGAAAAGGCACTTGTTCAGCAGGCTGAGGCAAAGAGGCAGTCCTGAAACCAGCAAAATCAGGGAGCTGGACAGGGGGCAGATTGTATTTGTCTTCAGTGTGGAAGGGATTGTCACTCTAAAATTGGCCTTCTCAGCCGCACTAGATGCTGTTCTAAGTCCACTATTCAGAGCACATTAGCATAGTTTCTCGAGACTAAAGGATGCCTAATCAAACAAGTCCAGAAGGCCAGTTAGTCCAACTTCCTGAACAGCAAATGAGAGATGTTACCAGCTTCCACAAGTTCCAACCCATCTGGTCCACAAGCAGAAGGGAAGGTGCAAGGTATCTATCTATCTATCTATTCTCTCTCTCTCTCTCTCTCTCTCTCTCTCTCTCTCTCTCTCTCTGCCTGCCTGCCTGCCTGCCTGCCTGTCTCTGTCCGTCCGTCTGTCCATTTTATTTATCAGTTTTATTGCAACATTTCTATACTGTTGCTGTACCAAAGAACACATCTGGAACATCACAGTGTATGAGAAAAATCAAAACAGTATGTTTTAGAATCACAGCCAATCTGACCTGGAAGAAAATATATTCCTGACCCTGACAGCATGACAATCAATCAGATACATAGCACAAGCATAGCAATCTTAAGATATAGGACAGATGCACCCTCTCCACTTCCAACACACAAATTATCAGTGTGCTACTTGTCATATCCAGTCCCTGATCCTCCAGAGGAAGTTGGGTAGAATGAACTAATGTGAACTAGAGATTGATTGATTGATTGATTATTCTATTTCTACCCCTCCCCTCTAGACAGAGTCTACTCAGGGTGGCTTACAAAGAAGAATAAAACATTATAAAATACAATCAAATAAATCATCAAAGTATATGTAAATCATGGGGATTTACATATACTTTGCATACTATGCATGGGGAAAATTTTCATAGTATTTTGGTTGAATTCTTTGGGGAGGAAGGCTAACTGGATTTTCCATGTAATAATTTTGTTTTACATGAAAGGGAAAGCTTATTTTGGGTTTCTCATTTGTGTTTTCTGGCATTTTGAAATCCCTAAAGAACTTTTAAAAACTATTCCAAAAAAGCGGAGGCAAGGCAAAAGAGAATCAATCTCTCAAAGCAAGCAAAAGTACATGAAAAAGAAAAATCATCACCAGACATATACAGGCACTAATTTACACAGCAAGCCTCTGAAGTGCCCACCCCCACAGGCCCACAAAGATGCTGCTCCAGAAAAGATACCTCTCCACCACCAATTCCCTGCACAGTACAAAAAATACTTAATTCACCCAGCAATTCAAAACACAGTAAAACACCCCTGTGGCGCTAATTAGAAAAGAGGAAACAACTGTATGAGTTCAGCTTCACCCAGCCAGTACAACAAAGATAATCTGGGCCTTGGTAGCAGAATAGAAAAAAGGAAAGGAAACAGCCAGTCAGTGGGGCATTAACTGCCTGATGCCTATCCAGCCAACAACACAAGAGAAATGCCCCAGATGGTGCCCAACCCAAAACAGTGAACACCCACACAGAGCAGAAACACACTGGCACAGTCAAAAAAAGCTGCCCACTGACTTCCCCAAGAAGCAAACAAAACAGTCCCTCCAAAATCAAATAACCAAGTAACAATTTTGTAAAAACCACAAATCAAACAGGAAAGTACCCCACTACCAACACAGGGAAAAATATAGCAAATTGTAAAAAACACAAAACCAAACCTTCTCCCCAAATCAAGAAAAGCAAGCAAGCAAGCAAAGTCAATCAATCTTCCACGAAACAAAAACTACTAGAATAAGTGAAGATTTCTCTCCTCCTACTGTGTTTCCCTGAAAATAAGACAGGGTCTTATTTTATTAATTTTTGCTACAAAAACACATTAGGGCTTATTTTCTGGGGATGTTTTTCTTTTTTCATGTACAACTATATTTATTCAAATACAGTCATGTCATCATCTGGTTGCTGCACAATGGTGGAGGGTGGGGTTTCACTTAACTGGGGCTTATTTTGAGGGTAGGGCTTATATTACAATCATTCTGAAAAATCATACTAGGTCTTATTTTTTGGAAAACAGGGTATCACTTTATTTGTTCAATTCCTTTTTAGTGCTGTAATAATTTATTGTTTTGTATCTTGGTCTAGGTATCAAGTGACACATTCTTACAGGTTATGGAACAGGATAATCATGTGCCGAGGCACACTCATTTTACAGATTCAAAATTCCCACTGTCCCCTAGACATTCCAACAGACTGCTGACAACCTTACAATACTATTGGATGAAATATTTCCCAGATGACTTGACAAAGAGTGAAAGAATGAGCACTGAAAGAAGGAACATGAAAGAAACACAATAGTTTTGTGTGTTCCTTTTGTTAAACAGAAATCATTTGTGTTTAAGGGACTCTCTTTTGGCACTTGACAAAACAACACAAATTACACACACAAAAGGAATCTTTGGGGTTTTAGTTTAGTCACTATTGTAAATAACGGAAAGAGCATCCTTTCTTGACCCAATTCCTTCAATCTGTCAGAAATTCACCCTCAGAACCCAGTTCTAATTGAATGTGTGAAGAGAGGAATGGTTCTAACATTAAACAACACATCCAATTTTATTAAATTATTCCTTTTGATGCCCACTGATTGCTTTAACCTGAACAGCTCACACACTTTTCTATTTAATTATTTTCATTAGCAATCATTAAATACCTATCCGTGATGATGTAAGAATCCAGGAGGTTGACCACTGTTTGCTTAATCTAGTGCTCTGGCTGGTTTTGGATTTCCCATAGCTCAAAGAAAGGCACTTCCCGAATCCTTCCGTGTGCATTCTTTTGTCACAGACAGAGCCAGTCCTGTCACTCGGCAAAGAGAGGCGGTGACTGTAGATGGAAGATGGGAAGTGGCAACAAGAAGGTACTTGAGGTGAGAACTGTGTGCCATGCAGCCTTTGTTATGTCTTCACTGCTTCCTTCAGTACAGTCTATCCATACACACCTCATCTAATTTGGTTTTAGTACATGGAATGGTGGGAAGGCTTCCTTTTCCTCAGGCAACGAAAAAGGATTGGCAGAGATGCCAGGGACTGAAACCAGAAACCTGCTTCTGAGAGTGTGAGCTCCATCACTAAGCCATGCCTTTTCCCTAGAAAAGAAGTTAAACATGAAGGAAGGAACATGGAAGAGTAGCTTCCTTGAATGCCAGTTCCCAAAACCATGAAGTCAGGATGGCCAGCAGACATTGTGACTGGTAAAATCTGGGAACTGTGGCATAAAGAAAGTAACCAGGCACAACCTCCTGGTTCTTCAGACAACGGTTTTGAGCTGCTTCAAGGAAGTAGCCACAGTGACGCAACACAGGACAATGCTTCTCAGAGGCTACTGAACAGGAATATGGCATTTGATTAACAGCAAGCACTGCAAAAATGAAGGTTAATCTAAATCTGTCTATGCTGCCAAAACGGAGACAGATTTTGGGCTTGTAATCTATAACTTCAGCCTTGTGGCTTGTAAATCAGCACTTCTATTTCAATAAGAAAATGTTGATTTCCTATGAAGAAGTGAACACTCCTTCACTAAAAATATCTTTTCTGGATTGTGGCTTGTGGCCTGGGTGTCTAGGCTTTTATTCTTTCTAAATATATTCTATACAGCTTTCTCATTGTGGTTGTCAATTGGTGAAATAACAGACAAGGCGGCACAAAATCAGGATTTATGTCTAGGAATTATAGAGAACAAAGTTGACATCCTCTGAATTACAGGGGGAGATGTCTATTGAACAGTCACTCCAAATTTTTTTATATATATACAGTATACAGAAAGAAATAGGAGCGCAAGCATTCCACACTGCAGACAAAGTTAAAGAAGCATCCTCTTAAACTAGGGACACTACTTAGTTTACTGCATAGGCTTTTCTTAGATGAAACCTTCATTCAAGCATTCAGAAAGGGGTTGAGGTCCCTGTCACATGGAGAGGCTCCAAGTACAGGGGAGACTCCCCACTTCAAAACTGCTGCCCCCTCCCGTCATGGAGGAAGGGAGTGGAGCTTCCAGTTTCCTTCCTTCATGTATTCAAATGAAACCTTTTTGAACACCCGAATAGGGAGGATGAGAAAACAGTCCTCAAATGGGGCTAAAGATCAAGATACACTAACTGTGTGATCTGTATATCCCACTGTTGTCCTGGTCACCTACCATGAGGAGAAACTTCAATGCATCCCTCAGTGATCCATGGCCTCCACCCCCAAACAAGAGAATAGGCATGCCAGACATTCACAGACTACTGTTCAACAGGCCATTAAGCTCCATATAATCAAACTGCTTCTGTGCAGAGACCCCCGTTTTACCATTAGAACACAGATGAAAGCAATCTGTCACCAATCAGAGTGATTTGCTAGCTAACATACACTGTCAATTCAACATCTACAACTTATGCATGTTGGCCAATTGTACCCACAGGGACACGCCTCTCCACTACTGATGCTCCATGTTTGGCAGGTACCAATTCTCTTGTCACTGAAACAATGGGATGGCAAAGAACATGTCCATTGAGCAACTTGTTGTTTTTGTCTGGATGGTTATTTCAGTTTTACGACCACTTAACACATTTTAATTATAGGTCTTAGAGGAAACACAAAACATTACATTAGATAGATAAATAACATAAAACCAACAATGCTGCGTGTGGTTTGGCTGCCACCATTCATGGAATAAAGTAACTGGGCACAATCTTCCCCTTTCGCCTCCCAGTTCTTCAAACAGAGGTTTCCAGCTGTCATGATGATGGGATATGTAGTTAGGGAAGTGTCATGATGATGGGACATGTAGTCAAAGAAATGTAAAATGGAGTCAGAAAGGTTCTGTGTGAAGATGATTTGAGAGACATTGAAATGTGTTTTTCTAAGCATTGTGAGAGTGTTTTCCTGAAGATTGTTACATCCTGGTTCAAGATAGCGATGAAGGCCAAATTGAGAGGCCCGTGGAAGACTCAACATTCCAAACTGGCTGCAGAAGAGATAAACAACACCTGGACTCTCATGGGAATAAGGGGAAGAGAGAGGTGGTACAGCTTCTTAAGGTTAATTGGTTAACAGCCAGAAAGGTCATGAAGAAGGGAGGAGTTAGAAAGCTAGAAAATGGATGATGGGTTATGTGAATGTGGTTTGATGGTCCGCGTGTTGTTCTGTTATTGATTTTGACTCCATGATGATGGGAGAGAAAGACTTGATTGAGAAAGGATGTAAGTAACAAGAAAGAAGGAGGTGGGGCTAGCCCACTATAGCCAACCTTAATCAGCTTTTTAGTGTTTATTATTTGAAATGGGAAATAGTTATCTTATTTAACTGCAAATGATCTTTGAATATGTTCTTGATGCTAATGCTTATGCAATATAAACTGATTTCTAATGAAACTCTATATTTGTAATAAACATTAATTATAAAAAATTTCTACCAAAGGTCTGGTCTCTTGAACAGCAGGGTCTGGCTAAATCCAGAAGGTGGAGAGGGCCACAAACTAGCTATCATTTAAGAGTCCTACCTAACTGAGCTTTAGTGAGTTCTAAGGAATCACAAAGCCCATGTGCCTGTATTTGCAAAGTACTGGTTAAGAGTAAAGTGTTCCTTTAAGGGCAGACTTGTTCAAAGGGCTTACGCTACACACTGCTGATGTCTTGGGACTTGCCCCAGCGCAAAGGTGGTAGATAAGTGGCCGATCGAACTCTCTGACCGAGTGCCAGTGACCCTTTAGAGCAGTGGTGTCGAACTGTGGCCCTCCAGATGTTCTTGGACTTCAACTCCCAGAAGCCTTCACCACCACCTCTGCTGGCCAGGATTTCTGGGAGTTGAAGGCCAAGAACATCTGGAGGGCCACAGTTCGACACCACTGCTTTAGAGGGTCCGGTGCATCACACCAGCTGCTTCACACTAGTAGCCACAGTGACACAATGCTTCTTAGAGGCTACTGAACAGAAATATGGCATTTGATTAAGATCAAGTGCTGTGAAAAGGAAGGTTTCTAAATTCATTTATCCTTCCAAAATGGAGACACATGTTTGGGTCGTAAGCTATAACTTCACCCTTGTGGCTTTTAAACTGGTATTTGTGAATTGTGACATTTTGAACAAGTGTTCCAGAATCCACATGGAAAATAACATGCGTCATGACAGAGGGATGGTATTGTTACATGGGCTACTTTGTATTAAAAGTGTCAACATGCATCAACATCTCTCAGCCAGAGAAAGAAGCAACTGCTTCTTGGCCGGTTATATGCCTAATGTCTGACCCTGATGGTCCCTGGAGTTAAAGTGTTATTGGGAGAGGTCCGAAAATATTGCCAGTGCCCCGCCATGCTGTCACAGGCCCACAGCCAGGCATTATCCATATAGCTAGCTGCAACGTTGTTGCTGATATGGGGCGACCCACGGCAGCAAGAGGAGGAGGTTACCAGCAGATATAGCAGCCACTGTCATGGCAAGCCCAGAGAGCTGATTAAGACTGCTGAGAGCAGGAGGCAGTGGCAGCTTTGTAACTCCTCCAAGCTCCACTGGAGGTGGCTGCCTTACCCTGTGCAATGGCAGGGCCGGTCCACTGTCAGCAGTGGGCTAGTTTAAGAAATGCAGAATAAACTTGTTTCCAAGTTTATGGTAAAAGCCGGAGTTCTCATAAGGAACTGCTATGCCCTGGCATTTGCTATTGGAGGCAGCTGTCTTACTTTGCCTAATGATAGGGCCAGCCATGGTAGTGCTGAATCTGGTTGACTATTCATCCTGAACCCAGCCACTGCGAAGCTTTTAGAATGCCATTCAGTCCAGGTGCCTTAGGGAGGTGTTGTTCTAAGCAGAACTGTGTCCTGCCTCTTCCCACCACATCAGTCCAGCAAAGTCTTCTTCCAGCCTTGAACAATAAACAAAGCATTGTAAGCACAGGGAGATCTGGGCCATATATAAAAGAAGACTTATGGCAACTGTTATTCTCCTGCACTGATATTTCACAAAAAAACAAAGCAAAATTCGGTACTCTCATCATCTCTCACAAAGTAGGTTAATGTCACTTATGTGAAATAGGTCATGCAGGACGATAAATGGTGCGGCTTCCAAAGCAGCATTAATCATAACCTTACTTTAGTTGTTTAATTACTGTCTTTCAAACTTTTTAGGCAACTTGCTGCAAAGCCCCAATGTTTGCTGGGCTTTGTTTCCTTAACTAGGACAGACAGGCACTTTCATAATGTACGTAACAGGCATGTGGTTAATTATAACAATAATCATGCACCAAAGCACTTTGGCGTTATTATATAAACTACGTTACATCAGCTTGTTGATAGCTTGGTTTGGATTTTACAGAGTGAATAGGAACAATAATCAGAATTGCTCTCATTACAGGAGGCCACAAGTATAAAAATAGCAAGAGCTGACAAAGTCATTATTGTACAATAGAAACGTTATCACTCTGTAAAATCCCAGTCCACGCTGGAGTACCTGGAACAGGGCCAGCCCACATCTTATTGACTCCAACAGGATTCCGATTTCAAATTGGCTCCTGTTCAGGCCCATTTGCTTCATTGGTTTATGGCTTGGGCTTTGATTGTTTGCAAGCCCGAACAATGGGCCATGCACACAATTGCTTTCCTTTGTTTCTGTAGAAAAATATATATAATAAATCAAATCCCACAGTTGTTGTGCTGGATCTTTGGCTGAAGTCATCAAAGGCCACAATACCTATGTTGACAATGTTCTGGGTTTCTATTTTTGGTTGCGTGGTAAATATTTTGCAAGTTGTGGGTGTGGCAAATTCTCAGAGAAGCCACAAGAGTTCTGCTTTCGTTAAAGAGCTTTAGCTTTTGTAACTTCAACTTGCTTTTACAAGCCCTTTATTTCCCCTTTTTTTTTTAACTGCTGGAAGGATTATGCAACTTAGTTTGCAAAAAAGGGCAATGAATCATTATTACCTCGCTCATTTGTTGCCTTTGACTTGTATAACTCTCCCCTAGTCGAAAAGAACAGAAAGTGAATGTTTTTGACTTGCAAAAAGACAAATCTTATAAACACTGTTTTAAAAATATGCTCATGCTCTCACTCTCGTTCTCAGGTGCATAAAGCAAATAACATACACTCTGAATGTCTATGCATTTTCCTTAGTGGAGTTGCATTTTGCTGATTCATTGTGGGTTGTCATTTTGGAGGCTCTGTGCATTCAGGATGTTAAGCAGCAGGATCAGCACTGTTACATTTTGTGTATGTTGCAGCCTTTGCAATTACATTTAGTGACAAAATTCGTGGCTCTTTCCTCTGAGGAGACTTCATTTCTCATCTTGGGTGATGGTACTATAGTGTTCATTTGTTTGATCGTTAATGAAAATGAAAATGTTTCTTTCCCCAGATAAATAATAGTAGGAGATCCCACAGCATAGGCTTTGCTTTTTAACATCATGGCTGTTGCTGTTCCACATTTGTGCATTTGAAGGCTGCCCTATTCTCAAAGTACAAGGCAGTTAACAAAATTATAACAAACAAGTGCTTTCAATTTATAGTTACTACATGAACTAATAGTCTCCAAAAGCTTGTAGCATTCATAGCTGTGCATAGGTCTTTTAAGCTCAAATACTTGAAGAAAGGCTATCATTCAGAGGAGGGGAAGGATCTGTTCTCGATAATCCCAGAGTGCAGGACACACAACAATGGGCTCAAGTTACAGGAAGCCAGATTTCGGTGGAATATCAGGAAAAACTTCCTAACTGTTAGAACAGTATGACAATGGAACTAATTGTCACTCCGAAGCTGGAGGCATTCAAGAGAAAATTAGACAATGATCTGTCCAATCTGCTTTGATCTGGATTCCCACACTGAGCAGAGGGTTGGACTTGATGGCCTTATCGGTCCCTTCCAACGACATGATTCTAGGATGCTACATTGGAATTTGATTTGCAGAGGTATTTTTGTTTGAAATGTAGTCGCTGCTCACACAGGGGCTATGGATTGATTCATACAGGATGAAGAGTGCATTCCAGCCCACAGCACTCCCCCTTCTTCCTCAAAGAATTGTCCTTTGAAGAAATTGATCACGTTTCTTCTGTGTAGTTCTTCGGTTTATTGTTTCCATTTTCTCTTAATTTTCTCCTGACCATATAATGTAGTCTTTCAGCATCCCTAATCTTGCTTTAAATTTTCCTTTGATTTTTATTGGAAAAGATTCCTCATTTTTCCTTTGCAATGTTCTCGTCTGTTTCTATGCAATCATTATTACAGTAGTTTTCTTTGTCCCTTCATGCATCAAGGCTTTTATTCCCATTTGAATTTTGACATGGAGTTTGTTTTTCTTGTTTGCATATTTTTTTGGTAATATATCTCCTTTTAACCCACAGTTCTTCTGGTTTTTCAACTATAATAATGTAGACTGGAGCTTCTCCATCAACTGTTTCCAATTATGTAGTATTTTGATTTCCGTATTGGTCATCTGTATGTGCAATAATTTGTTAAGTTCCGCGAAGCAGGTACTTGAAATAAACAAATTGTTGGCTTCACATAATTCTCAGAAATCCTGTTGGTTAGCATAGTTAAGTCACATTAGAGTAGGATCATTGAATCATTGGGGATTTGGAGAGTCAAATGGCCAAGTGGTAGTTACAACTTATTATGCCAAAGGAAGTCACAACTAGATTAGGCCCATTTGAATCAACAGAATTTAGGGAAGAGTGGACTAACCAAATGCACATTGATTCAGTGAGGCTGCTCTATTGAGATTTACTACACTAAAGTAGGAATTACACATTTGCGGGTTATTTGAAAATCTTATGGTGAAACTTTGGCAAATGATTATTATTAAAGACTTGCTGGATTGTTCATTGAATTAAGTAACTCACTGTGGACCCAGAAGATGGGAGTTCAACTCTGCATCCCAGGAAAGACAACCTGTGTGGCCTTCGGGAAGTTGCATAGTCCCAGGATACCCCTAGAAGAAGGGAATGTTAAATCAGTTCTGAAAACTCTCTACCTAGAAAACCCAGGAAAGGGTCACCAGAAGTCAGAACTGTCTTGATAGCACACAATTACTCTTAGTATTACCTGCATATCAGAATGAAACTGCTTGAAACACACAACACTTTGGTTGTTCTGGGTTTTTTGGGCTCTTTGGCCGTGTTCTGAAGGTTGTTCTTCCTGACGTTTCGCCAGTCTCTGTGGCCGGCATCTTCAGAGGACAGAGGTTGCTGTCCTCTGAAGATGCCCATGGCCACAGAGACTGGTGAAACGTCAGGAAGAACAACTTTCAGAACACCGCCAAAGAGCCCAAAAAACCCAGAACAACCATTAGATCCCGTCTGTGAAAGCCTTCGCGAATATACACAACACTTTAATGCATGTGTTTCATGCAGCTGGATGGCAGTTGTGGTGGTGGCTGAGGGGTGATTGGGTCTCCTCATCCATCATATATGCTGCTAACCCTGATGCCCCTATGCTCTTCAGCCATCATTGTCCAGCTGACCACAGAGTAAGCCCTACTGCACTTTGAAATGGTTCCTGACAACGGCGGATGCATTTTAGTCTAGTATTTCAGTTTTGACCACATTACCTTGGTAGAACTTGTCAGGAGGCTAGAGGCTAGCTTCCTCCACACAGTATTGCTTTCAGTTTCTCTGATATACCCAAACATCCTCATGGGGAAGGCACTAAGTGGGATAACTGTATCTATGGTCATGTCCCAGGCCAGAAATTGTAAGGGTCAAACTATACATTAAGGGAAACCATATTTTCTGTTAGAGCTAGCTACACATTCCTTGTAGGTTCACACGTCCTTCAAAGCATGATCAGCCTTACCAATAAGGCCTGTGTTTGTCTCTCCATAACTAATGACAAAATAATAGCACGCTAAATGTGAAATGAGCCAAGCTCTTCCAAGGAACTTCACTTCTAATGCCATGGTAGCTGTCCCGTCCAGTTTGGGCCTGAATTAAACTTTGAATCCAAGTACCTTTAGTTCTTACCAACCTTGGACCATTGCTTTTGAAAAGGATGTGTCTGGAACTCAGTTTCTATTTCACAGGGAAAACAGGGGATTACAGGCACTACAGTTATAGGTTTAAAAAGGAATTTAGATTTCTGTGTTTTGTTGTTATTAGGTGCAGAGTCCAGTTCTGTGTGAGATGAAGAAAGACCTAGCAGCTCTAGCAAAATAGCACACTGTTCCATTTCACCAATCTACTGCATCTCCCCCTTTTTAAACATTAACAGGGCAGTTTATTAACCTTCAGAGTCCACTGAGCAATGACCCAGATCCAGTCTACATGTTGCAGCATGCAGAAATACCCCCCTGCTCTTTGACTGTGTTGTTAGACACACTTAAGAGTAAAGGCATTGTAATCAATATCACATGAATTAAATTTCTGGAGATTATGGTGTGTATGTTCAGTAAGTTTCTCCTAGAAGTTTTAGGGAACCCTAAAATTGTGAATTTCGTTGTATGGTATACTGTGTATATACTTACAATGACAATAAATTATAAATTATTACATTCTGGCTTGCCTTAGGAGGACCTATGTGCCCCATCACTTTGCATTGCTACTTTCCATGTTGCCCGTCACATTTCAGTGGTTCATAGTGTAAAGCTATGTGAAGTCCATTGTGGTAATGGCTTGCACCAAATAAACACAGCACCATTAAATCACTGGGACTTGAGTACTGAGTACAGTTGTTCAAAACATGTTGTCATCAGCACAGGGCCCTCAAGCTGTGATTCTGAAGCTGTGATTCAACTCTGCCTAAACCATTGCCTACCTGCCAGTGTGTTGCAAATGATATGGACATTCAGAATGACAGCTGGCAAGCAGGAGGTCATCTCTGTTTGCATCATTTCTCAGAATCCTGTCTAGTCTGGTGCAGGGTTTAATACAGTTCAGATTGTGACAATAGACAAGCTGTGACTGCAGTGGGAATACCAGTTTTCTGGCCTCTCTACCTGAGCTTGTCTTACCTAACTGCAATGGAACCTTAGGCAGCCTAACTGTATCTTTTTCAAGGCAGGTAGTTGGCTACATAGCCTGGCTTCCATATCAGCTTCTCAGTCAGCCTGCTGAATATGAGTAGAAGCTGGGTGAGCATCTCATTAAAAAAAAAACGTTTTGGCTCAAACTTTGCATGTAACTATTACATTTTCCCCTTGGGCACACAGACAGCTCAATGTCTCTAGAAAGCTTTCTTCTTGATTACATTCCATTTCCCTCTTCTGCAAACAGATGTCCATTTGTTGTTGGAGTGATCCATCTAGGCCAGCCTCTTTTAATCTGATGTCCTCCAGCAACAGCCCCCATTATACCAGACCATTGGCCATTGCTGGATAGTGGTGATAGCCACTGGAGTTGCTATAACAGGAGGGTTTTGTGATCCCTGTGACCAACCCCAGTCAACAAATTGGCTGCTGACAGATGAACTTGTTAGTCTCAGATTTCCCACAATACTTCAGGTTCTTGTAAAAAAAGAGAGAGAGAAAAGGATTTGTGGCCCCTTTGAGGCCGATTGAGAATGAGTGATTCTTGTTCAAGCTTTCTTGGACTGCAACCTGCTCTTTGCAATCCACAAATGTTGACACTGAAATAAATATTTTAGTTTTAAAGGTGCCCAAAGCCTTGTTTTTGTGTGGTGACATATGTGCTGAAACAGATCAACATGACCTCACCTTGTTGAAAAAACATGGTATCAAATGCATCTTCAGGCATTTCCACAGCTGCATGTCCAAATCAAACTGTTCACTTTATAAAAATACATTTAGTCATAGAGAGGTATATGGGTGGCTAGAGTTGGATCGGGATCATTAGCTGACGAGCTACTAGAAGAAGAGACTAACTATTTGGCCATGGACAAATACACATTTGCTGATGCCATTGAGTACATACAGGGCTGGATTAAGACATGCAAACACCCTAAGCTATGTAAGACTTTAAAAAGCAAACTGCATTAAATGAATCTCTCCCTTGCTGTTTGCGTTTAGAGGCCCCTATGACTACGATCAGAAGGCCACATGCAGCTCCCTCCATGGCCAAAGTGTGTGCCCCATCTTCATCCCAAATCATTTTATTTTTACTTTTTTTTTGGAAATTGTCCTCATGTCCTCCAGACCTCCTTGAACTGTTTTAGGCTGGCTGGCTGGGGGCTTTTTCAAAACTGAGCACAATGTAGCACAGCTGACCAACCAGCTAAAAGTTGTTGTGAAATTGCTCCCTGCAGCCACTAGAGGAGGTATGTGTGTGTGTGTTAGTTTTTTTTTTTTTAATAATACTTTTAGGGAGAGTGATGGGCACAGAAGTAGGTATAGCCTTTCAAGGCTTGGGGATGGCATGTGTACCCCTTCATATGAAGTTTTTCTAAAACTTATGATCATGTTAAGTTTTGGAAAAAGTGTTAGGCACAGTCCTCAAGGATCTTGGGGGGGGGGGAGTGGGATGGGTTCAGTTTGTGGCCCTTCCATGGCTGTCTACTTGTGTCCATATTTGCAGTGAAAACAAGGAGCAGGGACACTTCTTACTCCATCCATGGGTGTACTTGGTCAAAAGAAACATAAATAGACTGCAATGCTGTCTAGACAGATCTGGTGTGGACATAAATCCTATTCAGGCATTATTCAATCCAGGGGTGTGAACATGCGGAGCACCTAGCTGAGTCCCTCCATTTTCACATTCTTCAAAGTTACAGTACCTAAGATGGACAAATAGAGGCTCCTGCTTGCATGTAGATGCTACGTGTAAACAAGAACCCTGAAAAATCTGGGTGCTTGCTTGTATGTACAATCCATTCATGACCAGGACTTTTCCACTTGCCAGATCCAGTGCTCTAATCATGATGAATGTGACCACGGTCACAACACCAATTTGAATTGGACTTGAAGAGAGCTATAGTGGACCTTCCTTTTGAATAAACATACATAGGCTGGAAGAGAGTAGTAACTCACAAGCAGAGCAGGCATATTGACTCAGTGGGGAATTAGGGATTCAACATGTATGTAGGTTCCATTGATTCAACAGGCCTACTCTAGATGTGATTTACTGTTGCATGTGTTACTGACTTCTTTTAATCCACCATGTCTAGCACACCATATGATATAACTCTTCTCTGTCATGGTATGGACATGATCATACCCTGAAAGCTTTTAGAAAGTCAATGTTCATGTTACATAACATTTCTCATTTATGGTTTCTATTCATGGGAACAAAAAGAAGAAGAATCATCATCTCAACCCCTCTTGAGAATGTCACTAACAAGAAAATACTCACAGATGAAATGACTGAAATATTTTTCTTCAAAAGCCAGACGTTGTAGTAATTAAGCCAGGATAATTAAAGGAACAGTGCTAATTTTAGTGGAAATTAACTCTGCTTTTCTCCAGATGGCTAGTCATTTCACTTGACTATTCATTATAAAGTTTATATTATGTAAATATGATACACACTAGTCAAACCTAAGTGGTTGAAGAAGACTCAACTTGCCAAACAAGTCTTGTTATTGAGGTATATAATAAAAAGTCCATATTCTTGCTAATTCAAATTAATCCTCTTCGCTCAATGCTAGAATAGAAGAAACAGTGGGTGTCTTGCTGCACTCTTCGTTTATCTGTATTGATTGTCTGTTTAGCAGAGGCCAAATGTCTGTTCAGGATAATTGTCAAGCTAACGACTTGCTTGGTTGAGCTGCGCAACAGACACCATAAATTGCCCCTGCTGTTCATGAATTTTGGCAGGAACTACACAGTGCAGATAACCTGTAGGAAGTTTTTTTTATTGGATGTTATCTGAAAACAGGTGTGAACCTGCTTGCTTCACTCATCCTGCTTTAATGTGAATCCTTGCATTAAAGCAGGACATGGATCAGTCCTCAGCCCACAGGCTGGCCAGTGCTGGGAGGTTTCCCACCACAACTGACAACACCAGAGTAGGGGAAGCCTCATTGGCTAGTCACGTAAAGAAAAAGGAGCTGCTGGAACTGCCTTCCTGTGCCCTGCTGAAACAACATCGCAAGCCAGTTAGTGCTGAGGTGGCCGGGACACCTCCTTGGCACTGGCCAAGAAGCAATGCTGTTCTTGGGTGGCTCTTTTTTGCCACACGTTGAGCCCCAACCCAGTACGGCCATTAGCTGGGAAGCCTCCCAGCTGACCAAGCGCCAATGCCTACTTTTAAAAATTGCACCAGAGCTTGCATTATGTGAAATGACTGAAGTTACTGTGAAACCATTTCAGTCCTTTATGAAAGTGTAGCTGTGGCCTATGATTTCATCACCCCCCTGCCTGCCTGCCTGCCTGCCTGCCTCTCTCTCTCTCTCTCTCTCTCTGTGTGTGTGTGTGGTGTGTATGGGTGTAGTGTGTTTTCTTTTCTTTTTTGCTGTTGTTTGGAGCACATTAAGAACCAGAACCCCGGATCTGCAGTTTTTAGCCCAGCAGTCATAGGCAACCTTAAAGCACTGTTGTTGGTAGTTATGATTAACAGTTATACAAACTGGAAGAACAACTGGGTGTAAAATGATAAGAACTGGGATAAATTAAAAAGAACAACTGGGTGTTATTGATAGGCATTTTATAGAAATATTTTTGATACAAGATTTGTAAATAGTTGATTAATGCGTTGGTAAGCAGGTATTAAAACCAATTCAATCAATCCAAAAGTAAATCAGGATGGTGATGATGTGCAAAATCTGTACAAAACCTTAAAAATCAAGTTTCCACATATACCATTTCTAATCTCAACTGTCTTGCACAATTAAGAAGATTGTGTAATCTAAAACTTACAAAAATAACAGCTAGAGGGTAAAGCAATACCTTGCACAATCAGGATAAGGACAAGAAGGAGCACATTTCAGTGATGGGTTTGGAACCATATTACACACAAATAAATAAATGGCAACATAGACCATGAACTGAAGCTATGCATCATTGTGGTTCAGGTGTGGTGTCAAATATGATTTAATGCTACATACATACCTGAAACTTGTGTGCACTGATTCCTTCCCATCTTTTATGAAAACAGACAGCCCAGAGGTTGTCATTTCATTTAAAGTAGCAAATTATGGTTCATGGGTCCATCAAGGGAAGCGCAAACCATAGGGCTTGCTTGCTTGCCGATCAATTGATTGATTGATCGATTGATTGGTAGTGGTGGTTCAGGCAATAAAAGTGCCTAAATTCTGATTTGTCTCAAACCAGAAAAGTAAAAAACACCCACCTTGTTCAGTGAAGGGACACGAGTTTAAGAGTCATGTCAGCAGACATTTTGTAGTGAATTCAGAAGTGCAGGCATCATAAAGCTTGCTATAATCCTATATATACCCCAAGGAGTGTC